>NC_069499.1:721179784-721219784 GCF_027579735.1 Bombina bombina | reverse complement strand
TGAAACAGAAAATAGATGAAGATTTCTGTTTGTAAGAGGAAGATGATTTTAGCAACCGTTACTAAAATCGATGGCTGTTTCCACACAGGACTGTTGAGATGAAGTAACTTCAGTTGGGGGAAACAGTGTGCAGACTTTGCTGCTTGAAGTATGACACATTTCTAACAAGACTTGGTAATGCTGGAAGCTGTCATTTTCCCTATGGGATCCGGTAAGCCATTTTCTTAATAAGAATAAAGGGCTTCACAAGGGCTTTAAAGACTGGTAGACATTTTTCTGGGCTAAAACGATTACTTTATAAGCATTTTTAATAGATTATAGCTTTGAGGAGTTATTTTAATCTTGGGAATTATGTTAAAAAAACGGCAGGCACTGTATTGCAAATCATAGGCAGAGCCTCATTTTCGCGCCACTAATGCGCAGTTGTTTTTGGGAAGCAAGGCATGCAGATGCATGTGTGAGGAGCTCAGATACACAGAAAAAGCTTACTGAAGGCGTCATTTGGTATCGTATTCCCCTCTGGGCTTGGTTGGGTCTCAGTTATTTTAAGAGTTAAAGCTTTCAAATTTGGTGTGCAATACTTTTAAGCCTTTAAGACACTGTGGTGAAATTTTGGTGAATTTTGAACAATTCCTTCATACTTTTTCGCATATTAAGTAAAAAAGTGTGCTCAGTTTAAAATTTAAAGTGACAGTAACGGTTTTATTTTAAAACGTTTTTTGTGCTTTGTTATCAAGTTTATGCCTGTTTAACATGTCTGAACTATCAGATAGACTATGTTCTGTATGTGAGGAAGCCAAGGTTCCTTCTCATTTAAATAGATGTGATGCATGTGACAAACAATTTAGAGAAAATGATGCCACTGATAATGATGTTGCCCAAGATGATTCCTCAAGTGAGGGGAGTAAGCATGGTACTGCATCATCCCCTCCTGTGTCTACGCCAGTCTTGCCCACACAAGAGGCCCCTAGTACATCTAGTGCGCCTATACTTCTTACTATGCAACAATTAACGGCTGTAATGGATAATTCTATTAAAAACATTTTTGCCAAAATGCCCACTTATCAGCGAAAGCGTGATTGCTCTGTTTTAGATACTGAAGAGCATGAGGACGCTGATGATAATGGTTCTGACATGCCCTTACACCAGTCTGAAGGGGCCAGGGAGGTTTTGTCTGAGGGAGAAATTTCAGATTCAGGAAAAATTTCTCAACAAGCTGAACCTGATGTTATTACATTCAAATTTAAATTGGAACATCTCCGCGCTCTGCTTAAGGAGGTGTTATCTACTCTGGATGATTGTGACAATTTGGTTATTCCAGAGAAATTATGTAAGATGGACAAGTTCCTAGAGGTCCCGGTGCCCCCCGAAGCTTTTCCTATACCCAAGCGGGTGGCGGACATTGTAAATAAAGAATGGGAAAGGCCCGGCATACCTTTTGTCCCTCCCCTATATTTAAGAAATTATTTCCTATGGTCGACCCTAGAAAGGACTTATGGCAGACAGTCCCCAAGGTCGAGGGGGCGGTTTCTACTCTAAACAAACGCACTACTATCCCTATAGAAGATAGTTGTGCTTTTAAAGATCCTATGGATAAAAAATTAGAGGGTTTGCTTAAAAAGATGTTTGTTCAGCAAGGTTACCTTCTACAACCTATTTCATGCATTGTTCCTGTCACTACAGCAGCGTGTTTCTGGTTCGAGGAACTAGAAAAGTCGCTCAATAAAGACTCTTCTTATGAGGAGGTTATGGACAGAGTTCAAGCTCTTAAATTGGCTAACTCTTTTACTTTAGACGCCACTTTGCAATTAGCTAGATTGGCGGCGAAAAATTCAGGTTTTGCTATTGTGGCGCGCAGAGCGCTTTGGCTAAAGTCTTGGTCAGCGGATGCGTCTTCCAAGAACAAATTGCTTAACATACCTTTCAAGGGTAAAACGCTGTTTGGCCCTGACTTGAAAGAGATTATTTCAGATATCACTGGGGGAAAGGGCCACGCCCTTCCTCAGGATAGGTCTTTTAAGGCTAAAAATAAACCAAATTTTCGTCCCTTTCGCAGAAACGGACCAGCCTCAAATTCTACATCCTCTAAGCAAGAGGGTAATACTTCTCAAACCAAACCAGCCTGGAGGCCAATGCAAGGCTGGAACAAAGGTAAGCAGACCAAGAAACCTGCCACTGCTACCAAGACAGCATGAGATGTTGGCCCCCGATCCGGGACCGGATCTGGTGGGGGGCAGACTTTCTCTCTTCGCTCAGGCTTGGGCAAGAGATGTTCTGCATCCTTGGGCGCTAGAAATGGTCTCCCAAGGTTATCTTCTGGAATTCAAGGAGCTACCCCCAAGGGGAAGGTTCCACAGGTCTCAATTGTCTTCAGACCACATAAAAAGACAGGCATTCTTACATTGTGTAGAAGACCTGTTAAAAATGGGAGTGATTCATCCTGTTCCACTAGGAGAACAAGGGATGGGATTCTACTCCAATCTGTTCATAGTTCCCAAAAAAGAGGGAACATTCAGACCAATCTTAGATCTCAAGATCCTAAACAAATTTCTCAAGGTTCCATCATTCAAGATGGAAACCATTCGAACAATTCTTCCTACCATCCAGGAAGGTCAATTCATGACCACGGTGGATTTAAAGGATGCGTATCTACATATTCCTATCCACAAGGAACATCATCGGTTCCTAAGGTTCGCCTTTCTGGACAAACATTTCCAGTTCGTGGCACTTCCATTCGGATTAGCCACTGCTCCAAGAATTTTCACAAAGGTACTAGGGTCCCTTCTAGCGGTGCTAAGACCAAGGGGCATTGCAGTAGTACCTTACTTGGACGACATACTGATTCAAGCGTCGTCTCTGCTACAAGCAAAGGCTCATACGGACATTGTCCTAGCCTTTCTCAGATCTCACGGGTGGAAAGTGAACGTAGAAAAAAGTTCTCTATCCCCGTCAACAAGAGTTCCCTTCTTGGGAACAATAATAGACTCCTTAGAAATGAGGATTTTTCTGACAGAAGCCAGAAAATCAAAACTTCTAAGCTCGTGTCAAGTACTTCATTCTGTTCTTCTTCCTTCCATAGCGCAGTGCATGGAAGTAATAGGTTTGATGGTTGCGGCAATGGACATAGTTCCTTTTGCACGAATTCATCTAAGACCATTACAACTGTGCATGCTCAGTCAGTGGAATGGGGATTATACAGACTTGTCTCCGACGATACAAGTAGATCAGAGGACCAGAGATTCACTCCGTTGGTGGCTGACCCTGGACAACTTGTCACAAGGGATGAGCTTACGCAGACCAGAGTGGGTCATTGTCACGACCGACGCCAGTCTGGTGGGCTGGGGCGCGGTCTGGGAACCCCTGAAAGCTCAGGGTCTTTGGACTCGGGAAGAATCTCTTCTCCCGATAAACATTCTGGAACTGAGAGCGATATTCAATGCTCTCAAGGCTTGGCCTCAGCTAGCAAAGGCCAAATTCATAAGGTTTCAATCAGACAACATGACGACTGTTGCATATATCAACCATCAGGGGGGAACAAGGAGTTCCCTTGCGATGGAAGAAGTGACCAAAATAATTCAATGGGCGGAGAATCACTCCTGCCACTTGTCTGCAATCCACATCCCAGGAGTGGAAAATTGGGAAGCGGATTTTCTGAGTCGTCAGACTTTTCATCCGGGGGAGTGGGAACTCCATCCGGAAATCTTTGCCCAAATAACTCAATTATGGGGCATTCCAGACATGGATCTGATGGCGTCTCGTCAGAACTTCAAGGTTCCTTGCTACGGGTCCAGATCCAGGGATCCCAAGGCGACTCTAGTGGATGCACTAGTAGCACCTTGGACCTTCAACCTAGCTTATGCGTTCCCACCGTTTCCTCTCATTCCCAGGCTAGTAGCCAGGATCAAACAGGAGAGGGTATCGGTGATCTTGATAGCTCCTGCGTGGCCACGCAGGACTTGTAATGCAGACCTGGTGAATATGTCATCGGCTCCACCATGGAGGCTACCTTTGAGACAGGACCTTCTTGTTCAAGGTCCGTTCGAACATCCGAATCTGGCCTCACTCCAACTGACTGCTTGGAGATTGAACGCTTGATTTTATCAAAGCGTGGGTTCTCAGATTCTGTCATTGATACTCTTATTCAGGCTAGAAAGCCTGTAACTAGGAAAATCTACCATAAGATATGGAAAAAATATATCTGTTGGTGCGAATCTAAAGGATTCCCATGGAACAAGATCAAAATTCCTAAGATTCTATCCTTTCTACAAGAGGGTTTGGAGAAAGGATTATCTGCAAGTTCTTTGAAGGGACAGATTTCTGCTTTATCTGTTTTACTTCACAAGAAGCTGGCGGCTGTGCCAGATGTTCAAGCTTTTGTTCAGGCTCTGGTTAGAATCAAGCCTGTTTTCAAACCTTTGACTCCTCCTTGGAGTCTCAATTTAGTTCTTTCAGTTCTTCAGGGGGTTCCGTTTGAACCCTTACATTCCGTAGATATCAGGTTATTATCTTGGAAAGTTTTGTTTTTGGTTGCAATTTCTTCTGCAAGAAGAGTTTCAGAGTTATCTGCTCTGCAGTGTTCTCCTTATCTGGTGTTCCATGCAGATAAGGTGGTTTTGCGTACTAAACCTGGTTTTCTTCCGAAAGTTGTTTCTAACAAAAATATTAACCAGGAGATAGTTGTGCCTTCTTTGTGTCCGAATCCAGTTTCAAAGAAGGAAGGTTTGTTGCACAATTTGGATGTAGTTCGTGCTCTAAAATTCTATCTAGAGGCTACAAAGGATTTCAGACAAACATCTTCTTTGTTTGTTGTTTATTCTGGTAAAAGGAGAGGTCAAAAAGCAACTGCTACCTCTCTCTCTTTTTGGATTAAAAGCATCATCCGATTGGCTTATGAGACTGCCGGACGGCAGCCTCCTGAAAGAATCACAGCTTACTCCACTAGGGCTGTGGCTTCCACATGGGCCTTCAAGAACGAGGCTTCTGTTGATCAGATATGTAAGGCAGCGACTTGGTCTTCACTGCACACTTTTACCAAATTTTACAAATTTGATACTTTTGCTTCTTCGGAGGCTATTTTTGGGAGAAAGGTTTTGCAAGCCGTGGTGCCTTCCATCTAGGTGACCTGATTTGCTCCCTCCCATCATCCGTGTCCTAAAGCTTTGGTATTGGTTCCCACAAGTAAGGATGACGCCGTGGACCGGACACACCTATGTTGGAGAAAACAGAATTTATGCTTACCTGATAAATTACTTTCTCCAACGGTGTGTCCGGTCCACGGCCCGCCCTGGTTTTTTAATCGGGTCTGATGAATTATTTTCTCTAACTAGTCACCACGGTATCATATGATTTCTCCTATGCATATTCCTCCTTTACGTCGGTCGAATGACTGGGGAAGGCGGAGCCTAGGAGGGATCATGTGACCAGCTTTGCTGGGCTCTTTGCCATTTCCTGTTGGGGAAGAGAATATCCCACAAGTAAGGATGACGCCGTGGACCGGACACACCGTTGGAGAAAGTAATTTATCAGGTAAGCATAAATTCTGTTTTTAAATTAGGGGGTGATAAAAGGTGAGTTTAAAATCCTCCACTACGCACAAAATATAGAGAAAACTCATTGTGTAGTTCATTAACAAATCTAGACAGGCCCAAAGGCTATAGTGGATATAAAAAGTCTACACACCCCTGTTAAAATGTCAGGTTTCTGTGATGTAAAAAAATGAGACAAAGATAAATCATTTCAGAACTTTTTCCACCTTTAATGTGACCTATAAACTGTACAACTCAATTGAAAAACAAACTGAAATCTTTTAGGTGGAGGGAAGAAAACAAAAAAACCTTAAAATAATGTGGTTGCATAAGTGTGCACACTTATAACTGGGGATGTAGCTGTGTTCAGAATTAAGCAATCACATTCAAAATCATGTTAAATAGGAGTCAGCATACACCTGCCATCACTTAAAGTGCCTCTGATTAACCCCAAATAAAGTTCAGCTGCTCTAGTTAGTCTTTCCTGAAATTTTCTTAGTCACATCCCACAGCAAAAGCCATGGTCCACAGAGAGCTTTCAAAGCATCAGAAGGATCTCATTGTTAAAAGGTATCAGTCAGGAGAAGGGTACAAAAGAATTTCCAAAGCATTAGATACACTATGGAACACAGTGAAGACAGTCATCAAGTGGAGAAAATATGGCATTAAAAGTGACATTACCAAGAACTGGACGTCCCTCAAAAATTGATGAAAAGACGAGAAGAAAACTGGCTGCAGGAATATCTGGCACGTACTGGCTGTGTGGTACATGTGACAACAATCTCACATATTCTTCATATGTCTGGGCTATAGGGTAGACTGGCTATACAAAAGCCTTTTCTTACGAAGAAAAACATCCAAGCCAGGCTACATTTTGCAAAAACACATCTGAAGTCTCCCAAAAGCATGTGGGAAAAGGTGTTATGGTCTGATGAAATAAAGGTTGAACTTTTTGGCCATAATTCCAAAAGATATGTTTGGCGCAAAAACAACACTGCACATCACCAAAAGAACACCATACCCACAGTGAAGCATGGTGGTGGCAGCATCATACTTTGGGGCTGTTTTTCTTCAGCTGGAACTGGGGCCTTAGTTAAGCTAGAGGGAATTATGAACAGTTCCAAATACCAGTCAATATTGGCACAAAACCTTCAGGCTTCTGCTAGAAAGCTGAACATGGAAAGGAATTTCGTCTTTCAGCATGACAACGACCCAAAGCATACATCCAAATCAACAAAGGAATGGCTTCACCAGAAGAAGATTAAAGTTTTGGAATGGCCCAGCCAGAGCCCAGTCCTGAATCTGATTGAAAATCTGTGGGGTGATCTGAAGAGGGCTGTGCACAGGAGATGCCCTCGCATGCTTGTTTCTTTGTTTATTTCTGCTGAACCCAATGTCTCTTTGGATGATGCTGTTCAGGCTATGCTAGAGCTTTCTCCTTATGCTTCCCAAGCCACAATGGTGTCACATGCAGTGCCCTGCGGTTCCTCGTAATCTCCTGGAGTAGTTATTTGCCTGCAGAATTTTTGCACAGGTACCTTCAGCGGCATTATCTGCCTTTCCTATGCCCAAAGGGAAAATGCAAGAGGGAAATTTGAGATTCGGATAATAAGGTTTCTGCTCCACCTTCTGTTGCTCAAGTCCCTCATACGTTTGAGGTGGTTACTTCGGTAATCTCTGAGGGTGAAATCTTAGATTTGGACAGTATAATTCCTTTATCTGATGCTGAAGTAGTAACCTTCAGATTTAAGCCTGAACACCTTTGTGTCTTGTTATAGGAGGTTTTGGCTAGTTTGAACTACCTTGATATGCCTGTCGTTGTCAATTCTTTAGAATCTAGTAACCTTTTCTCCAACATTGGTGTGTCCGGTCCACGGCGTCATCCTTACTTGTGGGATATTCTCTTCCCCAACAGGAAATGGCAAAGAGTCCCAGCAAAGCTGGTCACATGGTCCCTCCTAGGCTCCGCCCACCCCAGTCATTCTCTTTGCCGTTGCACAGGCAACATCTCCACGGAGATGGTTAAGAGTTTTTTTGGTGTTTAAATGTAGTTTTTAATCTTCTATCAAGTGTTTGTTATTTTAAAATAGTGCTGGTATGTACTATTTACTCTGAAACAGAAAAGGATGAAGATTTCTGTTTGTAAGAGGAAGATGATTTTAGCAGACAGTAACTAAAATCGATTACTGTTTCCACATAGGACTGTTGAGATGAAGTAACTTCAGTTGGGGGAAACAGTTAGCAGACTTTTTCTGCTTAAGGTATGACTAGCCATATTTCTAACAAGACTGTGTAATGCTGGAAGGCTGTCATTTCCCCTCATGGGGACCGGTAAGCCATTTTCTTAGTTAAAGACAAACAGAATAAAGGGCTTATTATGGGCTAAAAAACTGGTAGACATTTTTATGGGCTAAATCGATTGCTTTATTTGTGCATATTATTAAGATTTAGGCTAACAATTGGCATTATAATCTGGGGAACGTTTATAAAACGGCAGGCACTGTATTGGACACCTTTTTCAGTCAGGGGGCCTTTCTAGTCATAGACTGAGCCTCATTTTCGCGCCATTAATGCACAGTTGTTTTTTTTGAGAGCAGGGCATGCAGATGCATGTGTGAGGATCTAAGAATCTCTGAAAAAGCTTTTAGAAGGCGTCATTTGGTATCGTATTCCCCTCAGGGCTTGGTTGGGTCTTAGCAAAGACTATATCTGGGACTGTATAGGGGTTAAATTGAAAAACGGCTCCGGTTCCGTTATTTTAAGGGTTAAAGCTCTGAAATTTGGTGTGCAATACTTTTAAGGCTTTAAGACACTGTGGTGAAATTTTGGTAATTTTTGAACAATTCCTTCATACTTTTTCACATATTCAGTAATAAAGTGTTTTCTGTTTGAAATTTAAAGTGACAGTAACGGTTTTATTTTAAAACGTTTTGTGCTTTGTTGACAAGTTTAAGCCTGTTTAACATGTCTGTACCTTCAGATAAGCTATGTTCTATATGTATGAAAGCCAATGTGTCTCCCCATTTAAATTTATGTGATAATTGTGCCATAGCGTCCAAACAAAGTAAGGACAGTACTGCCACAAATAATGATATTGCCCAAGATGATTCCTCAAATGAAGGAGTAAACATGATACTACATCATCTCCTACTGTGTCTACACCAGTTTTGCCCATGCAGGAGGCCCCTAGTACATCTAGTGCGCCAATACTTATTACCATGCAACAATTAACGGCTGTAATGGATAACTCCATAGCAAATCTTTTATCCAAAATGCCTACTTATCAGAGAAAGCGCGATTGCTCTGTTTTAAACACTGAAGAGCAAGAGGACGCTGATGATAATTGTTCTGTCATACCCTCACACCAATCTGAAGGGGCCATGAGGGAGGTTTTGTCTGAGGGAGAAATTTCAGATTCAGGAAAAATTTTCTCATCAAGCTGAACCTGATGTTGTGACATTTAAATTTAAATTAGAACATCTCCGCGCACTGCTTAAGGAGGTGTTATCTACTCTGGATGATTGTGACAATTTGGTCATTCCAGAGAAATTATGCAAGATGGACAGGTTCCTAGAGGTTCCGGTGCCCCCCGACGCTTTTCCTATACCCAAGCGGGTGGCGGACATAGTAAATAAAGAGTGGGAAAAGCCCGGCATACCTTTTGTTCCTCCCCCTATATTTAAGAAATTATTTCCTATGGTCGACCCCAGAAAGGACTTATGGCAGACAGTCCCCAAGGTCGAGGGGGCAGTTTCTACTCTAAACAAACGCACTACTATTCCTATTGAAGATAGTTGTGCTTTCAAAGATCCTATGGATAAAAAATTGGAAGGTTTGCTTAAAAAGATTTTTGTACAGCAAAGCTACCTTCTACAACCAATTTCATGCATTGTTCCTGTCACTACGGCAGCGTGGTTCTGGTTCGAGGAACTAGAAAAGTCGCTCAGTAGAGAAACTCCATATGAGGAGGTTATGGACAGAGTTCACGCACTTAAATTGGCTAACTCTTTTATTTTAGATGCCGCTTTGCAATTAGCAAAATTAGCGGCGAAAAATTCTGGGTTTGCTATCGTGGCGCGCAGAGCGCTTTGGCTAAAGTCTTGGTCAGCGGATGTGTCATCCAAGACAAAATTGCTTAACATTCCTTTCAAAGGTAAAACTTTATTTGGACCTGATTTGAAAGAGATTATTTCAGACATCACTGGGGGAAAGGGCCACGCCCTTCCTCAGGATAGGTCTTTTAAGGCTAAAAATAAGCCTAATTTTCGTCCCTTTCGCAGAAATGGACCAGCCTCTAATTCTGCATCCTCTAAGCAAGAGGGTAATGCCTCACAACCCAAACCAGCCTGGAAACCAATGCAAGGCTGGAACAAGGGTAAGCAGGCCAAGAAGCCTGCCACTGCTAACAAAACAGCATGAAGGAGTAGCCCCCGATCCGGGACCGGATCTGGTGGGGGGCCAGACTCTCTCTCTTTGCTCAGGCTTGGGCAAGAGATGTTCAGGATCCTTGGGCGCTAGAAATAGTTTCTCAAGGTTATCTCCTGGAATTCAAGGAACTACCCCCAAGGGGAAGGTTCCACAAGTCTCACTTATCCTCAAACCAAATAAAGAGACAGGCATTCTTACATTGTGTAGAAGACCTGTTAAAGATGGGAGTGATACACCCAGTTCCAATAAAGGAACAAGGAATGGGATTTTATTCCAATCTGTTCGTAGTTCCCAAAAAAGAGGGAACGTTCAGACCAATTTTGGATTTGAAGATCCTAAACAAATTTCTCAGGGTACCATCGTTCAAAATGGAAACTATTCGAACGATTCTACCCACCATCCAGGAAAGTCAATTTATGACTACCGTGGATCTAAAGGATGCGTACCTACATATCCCTATCCACAAGGAACATCATCAGTTCCTAAGGTTCGCTTTTCTGGACAAACATTACCAGTTTGTGGCTCTTCCATTCGGATTAGCCACTGCTCCAAGGATTTTCACAAAGGTGCTAGGGTCCCTTCTAGCGGTTCTAAGACCAAGGGGCATTGCAGTAGTGCCTTACTTGGACGACATTCTAATACAAGCGTCGTCCCTGTCAAAGGCAAAGGCTCATACGGACATCGTTCTAGCTTTTCTCACATCTCACGGATGGAAGGTGAACAAAGAAAAGAGTTCTCTGTCCCCGTCAACAAGAGTTCCCTTCTTGGGAACAATAATAGATTCCTTAGAAATGAGGATTTTTCTGACAGAGGTCAGAAAATCAAAACTTCTAAGCTCTTGTCAAGTGCTTCATTCTGTTCCTCGTCCTTCCATAGCGCAGTGCATGGAAGTAATAGGATTGATGGTTGCAACAATGGACATAGTTCATTTTGCACGAATTCATCTAAGACCAATACAACTGTGCATGCTCAAACAGTGGAATGGGGATTATACAGACTTGTCTCCAATGATTCAAGTAGATCAAAAGACCAGAGATTCACTCCATTGGTGGCTGACCCTGGACCATCTGTCCCAGGGAATGAGCTTCCGCAGGCCAGAGTGGGTTATTGTCACGACCGACGCCAGTCTAGTGGGCTGGGGTGCGGTCTGGGAATCCCTGAAAGCTCAGGGTCTATGGTCTCGGGAAGAGTCTCTTCTCCCGATAAACATTCTGGAACTGAGAGCGATATTCAATGCTCTCAGAGCTTGGCCTCAACTAGCAAAGGCCAAATTCATAAGGTTCCAATCAGACAACATGACGACTGTTGCTTATATCAATCATCAAGGGGGAACAAAGAGTTCCCTGGCGATGAAAGAAGTGACAAAAATAATTAAATGGGCGGAGGATCACTCCTGCCACTTGTCTGCAATCCACATCCCAGGAGTGGAAAATTGGGAAGCGGATTTTCTGAGTCGTCAGACATTTCATCCGGGGGAGTGGGAACTCCATCCGGAAATCTTTGCCCAAATAACTCAATTATGGGGCATTCCAGACATGGATCTGATGGCGTCTCGTCAGAACTTCAAGGTTCCTTGCTACGGGTCCAGATCCAGGGATCCCAAGGCGACTCTAGTAGATGCACTAGTAGCACCTTGGACTTTCAACCTAGCTTACGTATTCCCACCGTTTCCTCTCATTCCCAGGCTGGTAGCCAGGATCAATCAGGAGAGGGCCTCTGTGATCTTGATAGCTCCTGCGTGGCCACGCAGGACTTGGTATGCAGACCTGGTGAATATGTCATCGGCTCCACCATGGAAGCTACCTTTTGAGACAGGACCTTCTTGTTTAAGGTCCATTCGAACACCCAAATCTGGTCTCCCTCCAACTGACGGCTTGGAGATTGAACGCTTGATTCTATCAAAGCGTGGGTTTTCAGATTCGGTGATAGATACTCTGGTTCATGCCAGAAAACCTGTAACTAGAAAAATTTACCATAAAATATGGAAAAAATATATCTGTTGGTGTGAATCCAAAGGATTCCCATGGAATAAGATAAAAATTCCTAAGATTCTCTCCTTTCTTCAGGAAGGTTTGGAGAAAGGATTATCTGCAAGTTCTCTAAAGGGACAGATCTCTGTTTTATCTGTCTTACTACACAAAAGACTGGCAGCTGTGCCAGATGTTCAAGCATTTGTTCAGGCTCTGGTAATGATCAAGCCTGTTTACAGACCTTTGACTCCTCCCTGGAGTCTAAATCTAGTTCTTTCAGTTCTTCAAGGGGTTCCGTTTGAACCCTTACATTCCATAGATATTAAGTTACTATCTTGGAAAGTTTTGTTTTTGGTTGCAATCTCTTCTGCTAGAAGAGTTTCAGAGTTATCTGCTCTGCAGTGTTCTCCTCCTTATCTGGTGTTCCATTCAGATAAGGTGGTTTTGCGTACTAAGCCTGGTTTTCTTCCTAAAGTTGTTTCTAACAAAAATATTAACCAGGAGATAGTTGTACCTTCTTTGTGTCCGAATCCAGTTTCAAAGAAGGAACGTTTGTTACACAATTTGGACGTTGTCCGTGCTCTAAAGTTCTATTTAGAGGCTACTAAAGATTTCAGACAAACATCTTCCTTGTTTGTTGTTTATTCTGGTAAAAGGAGAGGTCAAAAAGCGACTTCTACCTCTCTTTCCTTTTGGCTTAAAAGTATTATCCGATTGGCTTATGAGACTGCCGGACGGCAGCCTCCTGAAAGAATCACAGCTCACTCCACTAGGGCTGTGGCTTCCACATGGGCCTTCAAGAACGAGGCTTCTGTTGACCAGATATGTAAGGCAGCGACTTGGTCTTCACTGCACACTTTTGCCAAATTTTACAAATTTGATACTTTTGCTTCTTCGGAGGCTATTTTTGGGAGAGAGGTTTTGCAAGCTGTGGTGCCTTCCTTTTAGGTGACCGGATTTGCTCCCTCCCTTCATCCGTGTCCTAAAGCTTTGGTATTGGTTCCCACAAGTAAGGATGACGCTGTGGACCGGACACACCAATGTTGGAGAAAACAGAATTTATGCTTACCTGATAAATTGCTTTCTCCAACGGTGTGTCCGGTCCACGGCCCGCCCTGGTTTTTTAATCAGGTCTGATGAATTATTTTCTCTAACTACAGTCACCACGGTACCATATGGTTTCTCCTATATATATTTCCTCCTGTCTGTCGGTCGAATGACTGGGGTGGGCGGAGCCTAGGAGGGACCATGTGACCAGCTTTGCTGGGACTCTTTGCCATTTCCTGTTGGGGAAGAGAATATCCCACAAGTAAGGATGACGCCGTGGACCGGACACACCGTTGGAGAAAGCAATTTATCAGGTAAGCATAAATTCTGTTTTTAAATACTAGGATTCCCTGTGGAAGTTTTTCCTGTTCTAGACTGTGCTCAGGGGTTTTCACGAATGTGGGAGTAGTAAGGGATTCCGTTTTCTCTCTCTACTGTCTTTATTAGATGTTTCCTGTAGTGCTCTCCATTAAATATCTTTTTGCACGGTGCCTAAGTAGTAGGGACTATTTCTGCTCGGGCTGTAAATAACTTCGATCCCTATGGAGAATATCTTCTCTGTTAAGGAGACGTGTGCTTCTGATGTCAGCTAGCCTTCTAAAGCAAAAGTTTTAATATGTAGCGTAGTGGATAGTTCCACTGCTCCAGAAGCTGTAGGTTGTGGGTTTGAACCCAGGCAAAGCTTCCGTTTTTGGGCCACTGTGTCAAGTGTAAAGCCTTATTGGTGCCTCACTTGGTCCGTTTTCTTTTTGTTTGGGACTCCTTTGCAGGAGATCGAGATCAGATTAAGGGTCTTACACTATCCAATTCTTTTTTCTGTTTCTACATGTAAGCCTTTAAGTCGGGAGCCATGGTATCTGGTTTCACGGTGCTAGTTGGGTCTTTTGGCTTAGTCGGTGGTTTTTCCTCTGAGTCCAGGTTTTCTGACACTTTCTTACAAGGGTAAGATCTTGTCTGGTCCTGATCTGACAGAAATATTTTTGATATTCCAGGTGGAAAATGGTCTTTTCAAACACAATTCAGATGATTTGTCCAATCCGGGATCGGACCAAGTGGGGGGTTGAATCCCTCGGTTTGTCTTCCAACTTGGATACAAGATGTCCAAGATAGGCGGTGGACATAGTATCTCTGTGGCTTTGCAACTCGAAGGTTGATGGTTCGATTCCAGCTGCTGGTGCTGCATTTCCATTTCATGGGAGTGAATTTGAAAATGAATTCCTTTTGTTTCAGCTGCAAGGGTAGTTTTCTTAGGGACCATATTTAGTTTTCTCTATCTATGTTAAGTTTTTGGTCAGATTGTAAATCAAGGATTATCTTGTATTACCTCTATCTGCAGTCTATTGTTTGGCCCTTCTGGGGCTCAATGTATGGAATCATCCTTTTGCTAGATTCCATCTGAGCGTTTGCTGCTATGCATACTCAGAGGAACGGGGGCCATGTGGTTCTGTCTCCGAGGATAGATCTAGATCTGACATCATGAAACTCTTCCCTGTGGTGGTTTTCTCAGGAACTCTGTCTCAGGGCAAATGCTTCTGGAGACCTTCCTAAATAATAGAGCATATGGACGTCAGTCTGTTAGGTTGGGGACTATGGACTGGGAGGAGTCTGCGCTCCCCATAACTATCTTGGAATAGAGAGCGATCTTCAATGCTCTCATGGCTTGGACTCAGTGGTCCTTAGCCCAGTTTTTTTTTCAGGTTTTAGTTGGCCTAGGAAGCCAGTGTAATTTAATCCCGGCAGGGCCGACTCCGCCCTTCATTCTTCCGAGGTCGATAAAATGAGCAGCATTTGTATTTCATTTCATTGGTTTTCATCATCCGACTGGGGGGAACCTGGAGTTCCTTAGCCATGATTGGCGTGGATTGCTCGGTGGGCCGACGCTCATCTTTTGTTGTCTATCCACGATTTGCATTTCAGGGGGTGCTGGCGCCAAACTTCCTGGTTCATTTAAAAGTCAAGAATTCAGCAGGCTGCTCTGTTTGAATTCCTGGTGGTTCTTTGGGATTTCAGTCTGACATCCCTGTTTTCTCCATAGTGTCACAGGATCTGGTAGACAACCTAACAGGAGATGTATCTCTTCCTCCTTGGTGGTTGTTTCTGAGGAAGGACCTTCTAATTTGGGGTCCATTCTTTCCTCCAGCTTTCGTTTCTTTGAATATTTCCGCTTAATGATTGAACGTCTTATGTCTAACCGTGGTTTTTCTGAGTCGGTCATTTAGACCATGATTCAGGCTCGCAAGTCTGGTACTACAAAAATTTACCATAAGATATGGCAGAGGCTACTCCTTGAGTAGGGTCAGGATTCCTAGGATTGTCCTTTCTCCATGAAGGTTTGGAGAAGGGTTTGTCAGTCAGTATCCTAAAGGTACTTATGCCTTTACCTTGCTCTTAAAGTTTTGCAGCAGGCTCCGTTTGAGCCATTGCAGTCCAAAGATATTTAATTTTGTTTTCTTGACAGTTTTTGTTTCTTACTGCTATCTCTTCTGCTTGAGAGTCTTGGACCTCTCAGCTTTGCAGTATGATTTGCATTATTTTATTTTTCATGCTAAGGCGGTTCTTTGTACTACATTAGGTTGCCTTCCTACAGTTGTTTTAGGTAGGAATTTTATTCAGGAATTTGTTGTTTGCTCACTTGTCCTGATCCTTCTTGTTTTTTGCATGCAAATGTTTTGGTTTTGGTTTCTTTTTTTCAGGCGACTAAGGAATTTTGCTAGTCTTCTGCCCTGTTTATCTGTTTCTCTGGTAAACGTAAGGGTCAGAAGCTTCTGCTACTTCTCTCTCTCTCCTTGATGGAGAAGTATTTTGCGTTTGACTTACAAGACTGCTGGTCTGCAGCTTCCTGAGAGAATTACGGCTCATTCCACAAGAGCAGTTTCCTCTTCTTGGGCTTTCAAAAAAGAAGCTTCTGTGGAACAGAATTGCAAAGTTGTATACTTTTTTTTCAAAAAATGTCATATTGGATCCTTGTACCACCCACTGTACAGCGGTCCCACCCACTGTATATGTAATGAAGCGTGCTACTACTCATTTATGCGCATGCGCAATCCTACAATCTCCTTGCGCTTAGAGAGACTGACAAAGAGACTGACAATATTCTGAGTTAGTGGAATGCGCATTAACAGAAATATGCGTATATTGAACCTTTTTTAGATTCCAATGGGGGAGCCAATCGGTTAGATACGGCTGAAATCGTCACCGGTAATTACATAATTTTTTTTTTGTGCAGGGGGAGGATCGGCGGGTGAATTGGGCAAACCGAATACTAAAAATAAACTATATGGAAAACGAGGTTAAAAAAAATCATGAATTAATTTAATGGTTTTTATATATATATATATATTTCAAATCTAAATACCGGATAACCTGACTTTACTTTGTGTGTGTATATATATATATATATATATATATATATATATATATATATATATATATATATATATATATATATATATATATATATATATATATATATATATATTTGTGTGTGTGTGTGTGTGTATATATATATATATATATATATATATATATATATATATATATATATATATATATTTGTGTGTGTGTGTGTATATATAGATTTCCTGATTCATCACACCTTGGATTCAAGCGGAGCAAGCCATTTGTTTTGATCCTTTGAACTTTTGTTCTTTATATATCCTTTACATTGAATTTGGACTTTTTATCTCTGAACACTTATCACATATTGGACTTTTCAGTTTTTTGAGTTTAATCAAATTCAACTGTTCACATATTTTGTTGCAAGTCTTTAGGTTTTTGCAATATTCCAACTGATTTTTTGTTTAGGTATCACAATTGTTTCATGATTTTTTGCTTATGTATCACAATTGTTTCAAGTCTTACGGTTTGTAATAAGTCACACATTCTCCTTTGATTAACAAGATTTCACCCAATCATATACACATATACACCTCTACTCTCACATACTTATCTGTCACGGTTCAACTCACACGATACCAGAGGAATTTCATTCACATCAACACAATTTCTATCAACACTACAGCGCGTCCCCTTAGTTTTTTCTTATAGAAAATACTTCTATACAGAAATAAAATAATGTGCATTCATTCACATTTGTGTAATTCACCTCTGAATATTGCTCTTTATTCATTGTCCCTGAAGAGGCTGGATGCAACCTGCATTTTCGATTAAATATTTGTCTCATGTTGCCTCTGCTATAGTAAAGCAAACATACTCGAGGGGTTTAAAGTGGTGTATTCCAGGACTACTCTGGATTTGGAAAGAGCATTTACTTTTCAAATACACTTTTTTTTCTTCTCTGCGTCTTAAATAATTCTAGAATGTATCTAAATATTGCTTCTCAAAATATCTGCTTGAAAAAAATAAAAATTTAAAAGCATTTTAAAACTAATTATGTTATCAAAATGTGACAGTTCCTTTTACTGCCCTGTAGGTGTCAGTGTGCTCAAAGAACAAGCAAAATCTATATTTGACAAATTTTTTTGTTCAATATTGGCAAACGTTTGAAACTGAAAAAAGCTATCTGACAGTATTGCCTTTATTTCTATAGGGATATAGTTAGTTTGGTGTCCATGCTTCCTTCTAGAGTTGTCAAGTAGTTACCATTTTAAGATGGAGCACAAATTGTGTTCAGTTTGTTGCATTGCAGGGCAATGCTTTATTTCTTATAAAGTGACAGTAAAGTCAACATTACATGCTCATGATTCAGATAGAGCAAGTAATTTTAAACTACTTCCTTATTTACTTTTATCTAGTGTGCTTCTTTCTGTTGGTATCCATTGTTGAAAAACATACCTAGGTAAGCTCAGGGGCAATACACTAATGGGAGATGGCTGCTGATGTCTGTTGTCATTGGCTCACCTGATGTGTTCAGCTAACTTCCAGAAGTGCATTGTTGCTTATTTTAACAAGATCACCTCATCGCAAAATAGCGTTCTGCCGCTGGCTGCCTGAGGCGTTCAGCGCGGTAATGCTTCAGACAAATAAAGGAACTTTATTTATTTTATACTTCATGACTTAAAGTCCCATGTTCCACTGGTAAATCCTAGCGCTTCACAAATGCTGGGATTTACTATCACTTTTAGAAAATTTGATAATAGAAGTAAATCGAAACACTTTTAAAATTGTATGTTCCGTCTGAATCACAAAAGAGACGTTTTGAGTTTCATGTCGCCTTACTAAACCCAACCTTTTTCTTTTATGATTCAGATAGAGCATGCAATTTTAAGCAATTTTCTAATTTACTCTTATTATCAATTTTTCTTTGTTCTCTTGCTATCTTTATTTAAAAAGCATGAGTGTAAAGCTTAGAAACCAGCCCATTTCAGGTTCAGCACCCTGGATAGCACTTGCTTCTTGGAGACTACATTCAGCCAACCAATAAGCAAGCGTAACCCAGGTTCTGAACCAAAAATGGGACGGCTCCTAAGCTTTACATTCCTGCTTTTTAAATATAGGTAGCAAGAGACTGGAAAAAAAAATTAATAAGAGTAAATTAGAAAGTTGCTTAAATTTGCATGCTCTATCTGTATCATTAAAGAGTTTTTTTTTTTTTGCTTTAGTATTCCTTTAAGGGCTGAAATAGAAAAAAACCTGTAATTGTTGTATGCTCTTACATTAAAGGGGCATGATGCTAAAACATGTGTTCCATCTTAAAGTGATTTCTCCAACATAGGTGTGTCCGGTCCACGGCGTCATCCTTACTTGTGGGATATTCTCTTCCCCAACAGGAAATGGCAAAGAGCCCAGCAAAGCTGGTCACATGATCCCTCCTAGGCTCCGCCTACCCTAGTCATTCTCTTTGCCGTTGCACAGGCAACATCTCCACGGAGATGGTTAAGAAATTTCAGATTCAGGAAAAATTTCTCAACATGCTGAACCTGATGTTATTACATTTAAATTTAAATTAGAACATCTCCGCGCTCTGCTTAAGGAGGTGTTATCTACTCTGGATGATTGTGACAATTTGGTCATTCCAGAGAAATTATGTAAGATGGACAAGTTCCTAGAGGTCCCGGTGCCCCCCGATGCTTTTCCTATACCCAAGCGGGTGGCGGACATTGTAAATAAGGAATGGGAAAGGCCTGGCATACCTTTTGTTCCTCCCCCTATATTTAAGAAATTATTTCCTATGGTCGACCCCAGAAAGGACTTATGGCAGGCAGTCCCCAAGGTCGAGGGGGCGGTTTCTACTCTAAACAAACGCACTACTATCCCTATAGAAGATAGTTGTGCTTTCAAAGATCCTATGGATAAAAAATTAGAGGGTTTGCTTAAAAAGATGTTTGTTCAGCAAGGTTACCTTCTACAACCAATTTCATGCATTGTTCCTGTCACTACAGCAGCGTGTTTCTGGTTCGAAGAACTAGAAAAGTCGCTCAATAAAGAATCTTCGTATGAGGAGGTTATGGACAGAGTTCAAGCACTTAAATTGGCTAACTCTTTTATCTTAGACGCCACTTTGCAATTAGCTAGATTAGCGGCGAAAAATTCAGGTTTTGCTATTGTGGCGCGCAGAGCGCTTTGGCTAAAGTCTTGGTCAGCGGATGTGTCCTCCAAGAACAAATTGCTTAACATCCCTTTCAAGGGTAAAACGCTGTTTGGCCCTGACTTGAAAGAGATTATTTCAGACATCACTGGGGGAAAGGGCCACGCCCTTCCTCAGGATAGGTCTTTTAAGGCTAAAAATAAGCCAAATTTTCGTCCCTTTCGCAGAAACTGACCAGCCTCAAATTCTACACCCCCTAAGCAAGAGGGTAATAGTTCTCAAACCAAACCAGCCTGGAGACCGATGCAAGGCTGGAACAAGGGTAAGCAGGCCAAGAAACCTGCCACTGCTACTAAAACAGCATGAAGTGTTGGCCCCCGATCCGGGACCGGATCTGGTGGGGGGCAGACTCTCTCTCTTTGCTCAGGCTTGGGCAAGAGATGTTCAGGATCCTTGGGCGCTAGAAATAGTTTCTCAAGGTTATCTCCTGGAATTCAAGGAACTACCCCCAAGGGGAAGGTTCCACAGGTCTCAATTGTCTTCAAACCAAATAAAAAGACAGGCATTCTTACATTGTGTAGAAGACCTGTTAAGAATGGGAGTGATTCATCCTGTTCCATTAGGAGAACAAGGGATGGGGTTTTACTCCAATCTGTTCATAGTCCCCCAAAAAGAGGGAACATTCAGACCAATTTTAGATCTCAAGATTCTAAACAAATTTCTCAGGGTTCCATCGTTCAAAATGGAAACCATTCGAACAATTCTTCCTACCATCCAGGAAGGTCAATTCATGACCACGGTGGATTTAAAGGATGCGTATCTACATATTCCTATCCACAAGGAACATCATCGGTTCCTAAGGTTTGCCTTTCTGGACAAGCATTACCAGTTTGTGGCACTTCCATTCGGATTAGCCACTGCTCCAAGGATTTTCACAAAGGTACTAGGGTCCCTTCTAGCGGTGCTAAGACCAAGGGGCATTGCAGTAGTACCTTACTTGGACGACATTCTGATTCAAGCGTCGTCTCTGTCAAAAGCAAAGGCTCATACGGACATTGTCCTAGCCTTTCTCAGATCTCACGGGTGGAAAGTGAACATAGAAAAAAGTTCTCTGTCCCCGTCAACAAGAGTTCCCTTCTTGGGAACAATAATAGACTCCTTAGAAATGAAGATTTTTCTGACAGAGGCCAGAAAATCAAAACTTCTAAGCTCTTGTCAAGTACTTCATTCTGTTCTTCTTCCTTCCATAGCGCAGTGCATGGAAGTAATAGGTTTGATGGTTGCGGCAATGGACATAGTTCCTTTTGCACGAATTCATCTAAGACCATTACAACTGTGCATGCTCAGACAGTGGAATGGGGATTATACAGACTTGTCTCCGACGATCCAAGTAGATCAAAGAACCAGAGATTCACTCCGTTGGTGGCTGACCCTGGACAACCTGTCACAGGGAATGAGCTTCCGCAGACCAGAGTGGGTCATTGTCACGACCGACGCCAGTCTGGTGGGCTGGGGCGCGGTCTGGGAACCCCTGAAAGCTCAGGGTCTATGGTCTCGGGAAGAATCTCTTCTCCCGATAAACATTCTGGAACTGAGAGCGATATTCAATGCTCTCAAAGCTTGGCCTCAACTAGCAAAGGCCAAATTCATAAGGTTTCAATCAGACAACATGACGACTGTTGCATATATCAACCATCAGGGGGGAACAAGGAGTTCCCTGGCGATGGAAGAAGTGACCAAAATAATTCAATGGGCGGAGAATCACTCCTGCCACTTGTCTGCAATCCACATCCCAGGAGTGGAAAATTGGGAAGCGGATTTTCTGAGTCGTCAGACTTTCCATCCGGGGGAGTGGGAACTCCATCCGGAAATCTTTGCCCAAATAACTCAATTATGGGGCATTCCAGACATGGATCTGATGGCCTCTCGTCAGAACTTCAAGGTTCCTTGCTACGGGTCCAGATCCAGGGATCCCAAGGCGACTCTAGTAGATGCACTAATAGCACCTTGGACCTTCAACCTAGCTTATGTATTTCCACCGTTTCCTCTCATTCCCAGGCTGGTAGCCAGGATCAATCAGGAGAGGGCTTCGGTGATCTTGATAGCTCCTGCGTGGCCACGCAGAACTTGGTATGCAGACCTGGTGAATATGTCATCGGCTCCACCATGGAAGCTACCTTTGAGACAGGACCTTCTTGTTCAAGGTCCATTCGAACATCCAAATCTGGCTTCACTCCAACTGACTGCTTGGAGATTGAACGCTTGATTTTATCAAAGCGTGGATTTTCAGATTCTGTCATTGATACTCTTATTCAGGCTAGAAAGCCTGTAACTAGGAAAATTTATCATAAAATATGGAAAAAATATATCTGTTGGTGTGAATCTAAAGGATTCCCATGGAACAAGATAAAAATTCCTAAGATTCTATCCTTTCTACAAGAGGGTTTGGAGAAAGGATTATCTGCAAGTTCTTTGAAGGGACAGATTTCTGCTTTATCTGTTTTACTTCACAAAAAGCTGGCAGCTGTGCCAGATGTTCAAGCTTTTGTTCAGGCTCTGGTTAGAATCAAGCCTGTTTACAAACCTTTGACTCCTCCTTGGAGTCTCAATTTAGTTCTTTCAGTTCTTCAAGGGGTTCCGTTTGAACCCTTACATTCCGTAGATATTAAGTTACTATCTTGGAAAGTTTTGTTTTTGGTTGCAATTTCTTCTGCTAGAAGAGTTTCAGAGTTATCTGATCTGCAGTGTTCTCCTCCTTATCTGGTGTTCCATGCAGATAAGGTGGTTTTGCGTACTAAACCTGGTTTTCTTCCGAAAGTTGTTTCTAACAAAAACATTAACCAGGAGATAGTTGTGCCTTCTTTGTGTCCGAATCCAGTTTCAAAGAAGGAACGTTTGTTACACAATTTGGATGTAGTTCGTGCTCTAAAATTCTATTTAGAGGCTACAAAGGATTTCAGACAAACATCTTCTTTGTTTGTTGTTTATTCTGGTAAAAGGAGAGGTCAAAAAGCAACTTCTACCTCTCTCTCTTTCTTCTGTTATGTGTGATCAGTCCACGGGTCATCATTACTTCTGGGATATAACTCCTCCCCAACAGGAAATGCAAGAGGATTCACCCAGCAGAGCTGCATATAGCTCCTCCCCTCTACGTCAGTCCCAGTCATTCTCTTGCACCCAACGACTAGATAGGATGTGTGAGAGGACTATGGTGATTATACTTAGTTTTTATGACTTCAATCAAAAGTTTGTTATTTTATAATAGCACCGGAGCGTGTTATTACTTCTCTGGCAGAGTTTGAGGAAGAATCTGTCAGAGTTTTTTACTATGATTTTAACCGGAGTAGTTAAGATCATATTGCTGTTCTCGGCCATCTGAGGGAGGTAAAGGCTTCAGATCAGGGGACAGCGGGCAGATGAATCTGCATTGAGGTATGTAGCAGTTTTTATTTTCTGAATGGAATTGATGAGAAAATCCTGCCATACCGTTAAAATGACATGTATGTATACACTTCAGTATTCTGGGGATGGTATTTCACCGGAACTACTCTGTTAAAGGTCACTAATCCTTTTTAATAACTATTTATCATGTTAAACGTTTTTGCTGGAATGTAGAATCGTTTACATTGCTGAGGTACTGTGTGAATAAATATTTGGGCATTATTTTCCACTTGGCAGTTTTTTTACTTTAATTGTGACAGTTTCGTTTCTCTTCACTGCTGTGTGGGAGAGGGAGGGGCCGTTTTTGGCGCTCTTTGCTACGCATCAAAAAATACCAGTCAGTTACTTTTATATTTCCTGCATGATCCGGTTCATCTCTGATAGATCTCAGGGGTCTTCAAACTTCTTTGAAGGGAGGTAATTTCTCTCAGCAGAGCTGTGAGAATTCTTATAGTGACTGTGAATAAAAACGTTGCTTTGTATTTTTTATGTCAAATTTAATTATTGTTATTTTACTAATGGGAACAAACCTTTGCTAAAAGTTTTGTTGTTTTAAAGTTTGATGCTATAACTGTTTTTCAGTTTATTATTTCAACTGTCATTTAATCGTTAGTACCTCTTTGAGGCACAGTACGTTTTTTGCTAAAAAAGATTATAACCAAGTTGTAAGTTTTTTGCTAGTGTGTTAGACATGTCTGACTCAGAGGAAAATATCTGTGTCATTTGTTCCAATGCCAAGGTGGAGCCCAATAGAAATTTATGTACTAACTGTATTGATGCTACTTTAAATAAAAGTCAATCTGTACAATGTGAACAAATTTCACCAAACAGCGAGGGGAGAGTTATGCCGACTAACTCGCCTCACGCGGCAGTACCTGCATCTCCCGCCCGGGAGGTGCGTGATATTTTGGCGCCTAGTACATCTGGGCGGCCATTACAGATAACATTACAAGATATGGCTACTGTTATGACTGAAGTTTTGTCTAAATTACCAGAACTAAGAGGCAAGCGTGATCACTCTGGGGTGAGAACAGAGTGCGCTGACAATGCTAGGGCCATGTCTGATACTGCGTCACAGCTCGCAGAGCATGAGGACGGAGAGCTTCATTCTGTGGGTGACGGTTCTGATCCAAACAGATTGGACTCAGATATTTCAAATTTTAAATTTAAATTGGAGAACCTCCGTGTATTACTAGGGGAGGTCTTAGCAGCTCTCAACGATTGTAACACCGTTGCAATACCAGAGAAACTGTGTAGGTTGGATAAATACTTTGCGGTACCGGCGAGTACTGACGTTTTTCCTATACCTAAGAGACTAACTGAAATTGTTACTAAGGAGTGGGATAGACCCGGTGTGCCGTTCTCACCCCCTCCAATATTTAGAAAGATGTTTCCAATAGACGCCACCACTCGGGACTTATGGCAAACGGTCCCCAAGGTGGAGGGAGCAGTTTCTACTTTAGCTAAGCGTACCACTATCCCGGTGGAGGATAGCTGTGCTTTCTCAGATCCAATGGATAAAAAATTAGAGGGTTACCTTAAGAAAATGTTTGTTCAACAAGGTTTTATATTACAACCCCTTGCATGTATCGCGCCGATTACGGCTGCGACAGCATTTTGGATTGAGTCGCTTGAAGAGAACCTTAGTTCATCTACGCTAGACGACATTACGGACAGGCTTAGAGTCCTTAAACTAGCTAATTCCTTCATTTCGGAGGCCGTAGTACATTTAACCAAACTTACGGCTAAGAACTCAGGATTCGCCATACAGGCACGTAGGGCGCTGTGGCTAAAATCCTGGTCAGCTGATGTTACTTCTAAGTCCAAATTACTTAATATACCTTTCAAGGGGCAGTCTTTATTTGGGCCCGGTTTGAAAGAGATTATCGCTGACATTACAGGAGGTAAGGGCCACGCCCTACCTCAAGACAAAGCCAAAGCTAAGGCTAGACAGTCTAATTTTCGTCCCTTTCGGAACTTCAAAACAGGAGCAGCATCAACCTCCACTGCACCAAAACAGGAAGGAGCTGTTGCTCGTTACAGGCAAGGCTGGAAGCCTAACCAGTCCTGGAACAAGAGCAAGCAGGCCAGGAAACCTGCTGCTGCCCCAAAGACAGCATGAACCGAGAGCCCCCGATCCGGGACCGGATCTAGTGGGGGGCAGACTCTCTCTCTTCGCCCAGGCCTGGGCAAGAGATGTTCAGGATCCCTGGGCACTAGAGATCATATCTCAGGGATACCTTCTAGACTTCAAATTATCTCCCCCAAGAGGGAGATTTCATCTGTCAAGGTTGTCAACAAACCAGATAAAGAAAGAAGCGTTTCTACGCTGCGTACAAGATCTGTTAATAATGGGAGTGATCCATCCGGTTCCGCGGTCGGAACAAGGACAAGGGTTCTACTCAAACCTGTTTGTGGTTCCCAAAAAAGAGGGAACTTTCAGGCCAATCTTAGATTTAAAGATTCTAAACAAATTCCTAAGAGTTCCATCGTTCAAAATGGAAACTATTCGGACAATCTTACCCATGATCCAAGAGGGTCAGTACATGACCACAGTGGATTTAAAGGATGCTTACCTTCACATACCGATCCACAAAGATCATCACCGGTATCTAAGGTTTGCCTTCTTAGACAGGCACTACCAGTTTGTAGCTCTTCCATTCGGATTGGCTACGGCTCCAAGAATCTTCACAAAGGTTCTGGGTGCCCTTCTGGCGGTACTAAGACCGCGAGGGATTTCGGTAGCTCCATACCTAGACGACATTCTAATACAAGCTTCAAGCTTTCAAACTGCCAAGTCTCATACAGAGTTAGTTCTGGCATTTCTAAGGTCGCATGGATGGAAAGTGAACGAAAAGAAGAGTTCTCTTTTTCCTCTCACAAGAGTTCCATTCTTGGGGACTCTTATAGATTCTGTAGAAATGAAGATTTACCTGACAGAGGACAGGTTAACAAAGCTTCAAAATGCATGCCGTGTCCTTCATTCCATTCAACACCCGTCAGTAGCTCAATGCATGGAGGTGATCGGCTTAATGGTAGCGGCAATGGACATAGTACCTTTTGCACGCCTACACCTCAGACCTCTACAATTATGCATGCTAAGTCAGTGGAATGGGGATTACTCAGATTTGTCCCCTACTCTGAATCTGAATCAAGAGACCAGAAATTCTCTTCTATGGTGGCTTCATCGGCCACACCTGTCCAGGGGGATGCCATTCAGCAGGCCAGACTGGACAATTGTAACAACAGACGCCAGCCTACTAGGTTGGGGCGCTGTCTGGAATTCTCTGAAGGCTCAGGGACTATGGAATCAGGAGGAGAGTCTCCTTCCAATAAACATTCTGGAATTGAGAGCAGTTCTCAATGCCCTTCTAGCTTGGCCCCAATTAACAACTCGGGGGTTCATCAGGTTTCAGTCGGACAACATCACGACTGTAGCTTACATCAACCATCAGGGAGGGACAAGAAGCTCCCTAGCAATGGTGGAAGTATCAAAGATAATTCGCTGGGCAGAGTCTCACTCTTGCCACCTGTCAGCAATCCACATCCCGGGAGTGGAGAACTGGGAGGCGGATTTCTTGAGTCGCCAGACTTTTCATCCGGGGGAGTGGGAACTTCATCCGGAGGTCTTTGCCCAAATACTTCGACGTTGGGGCAAACCAGAGATAGATCTCATGGCGTCTCGCCAGAACGCCAAACTTCCTCGCTACGGGTCCAGATCCAGGGATCCGGGAGCGGTTCTGATAGATGCTTTGACAGCACCTTGGAACTTCGGGATGGCTTATGTGTTTCCACCCTTTCCGCTGCTTCCTCGATTGATTGCCAAAATCAAGCAGGAGAGAGCATCAGTGATTCTAATAGCGCCTGCATGGCCACGCAGGACTTGGTATGCAGATCTAGTGGACATGTCATCCTGTCCGCCTTGGTCTCTACCTCTAAGACAGGACCTTCTGATACAGGGTCCATTCAAACATCAAAATCTAACTTCTCTGAAGCTGACTGCTTGGAAATTGAACGTTTGATTTTATCAAAACGTGGTTTTTCTGAGTCGGTTATTGATACCCTGATACAGGCTAGGAAGCCTGTTACCAGAAAGATTTACCATAAAATATGGCGTAAATACCTATACTGGTGCGAATCCAAACATTACTCCTGGAGTAAGGTTAGGATCTCTAGGATATTGTCTTTTCTACAAGAAGGGTTAGAAAAGGGTTTATCAGCTAGTTCATTAAAGGGACAGATTTCAGCTCTGTCCATCTTGTTACACAGGCGTCTGTCAGAAAATCCAGACGTCCAGGCTTTTTGTCAGGCTTTAGCTAGGATCAAGCCTGTGTTTAAAGCTGTTGCTCCGCCATGGAGTTTAAACTTAGTTCTTAACGTTTTACAGGGTGTTCCATTTGAACCTCTTCATTCCATTGATATAAAATTGTTATCTTGGAAAGTTCTGTTTTTAATGGCTATTTCCTCGGCTCGAAGAGTCTCTGAGTTATCAGCCTTACATTGTGATTCTCCTTATCTGATTTTTCACTCAGACAAGGTAGTTCTGCGTACTAAACCTGGGTTCTTACCTAAGGTGGTCACTAACAGGAATATCAATCAAGAGATTGTTGTTCCATCCTTGTGTCCAAATCCTTCTTCAAAGAAGGAACGTCTTCTACACAATCTGGATGTAGTTCGTGCCCTCAAGTTCTACTTGCAGGCAACTAAAGATTTTCGCCAAACTTCTTCCCTGTTTGTCGTTTATTCTGGACAGAGGAGAGGTCAAAAAGCTTCTGCTACCTCTCTCTCTTTTTGGCTTCGTAGCATAATACGTTTAGCCTATGAGACTGCTGGTCAGCAGCCTCCTGAAAGAATTACAGCTCACTCCACTAGAGCTGTGGCTTCCACTTGGGCCTTTAAGAATGAGGCCTCTGTTGAACAGATTTGCAAGGCTGCAACTTGGTCTTCGCTTCATACTTTTTCCAAATTTTACAAATTTGACACTTTTGCTTCTTCGGAGGCTATTTTTTGGGAGAAAGGTTCTTCAGGCAGTGGTTCCTTCTATTTAATGAGCCTGCCTATCCCTCCCGTCATCCGTGTACTTTTGCTTTGGTATTGGTATCCCAGAAGTAATGATGACCCGTGGACTGATCACACATAACAGAAGAAAACATAATTTATGCTTACCTGATAAATTCCTTTCTTCTGTTGTGTGATCAGTCCACGGCCCGCCCTGTTTTAAGGCAGGTAAATATCTTTTAAATTATACTCCAGTCACCACTTCACCCTTGGTTACTCCTTTCTCGTTGATTCTTGGTCGAATGACTGGGACTGACGTAGAGGGGAGGAGCTATATGCAGCTCTGCTGGGTGAATCCTCTTGCATTTCCTGTTGGGGAGGAGTTATATCCCAGAAGTAATGATGACCCGTGGACTGATCACACAACAGAAGAAAGGAATTTATCAGGTAAGCATAAATTATGTTTTTTGGCTTAAAAGCATCATCCGATTGGCTTATGAGACTGCCGGACGGCAGCCTCCTGAAAGAATCACAGCTCACTCCACTAGGGCTGTGGCTTCCACATGGGCCTTCAAGAACGAGGCTTCTGTTGATCAGATATGTAAGGCAGCGACTTGGTCTTCACTGCACACTTTTACCAAATTTTACAAATTTGATACTTTTGCTTCTTCTGAGGCTATTTTTGGGAGAAAGGTTTTGCAAGCCGTGGTGCCTTCCATCTAGGTGACCTGATTTGCTCCCTCCCATCATCCGTGTCCTAAAGCTTTGGTATTGGTTCCCACAAGTAAGGATGACGCCGTGGACCGGACACACCTATGTTGGAGAAAACAGAATTTATGCTTACCTGATAAATTACTTTCTCCAACGGTGTGTCCGGTCCACGGCCCGCCCTGGTTTTTTAATCAGGTCTGATGAATTATTTTCTCTAACTACAGTCACCACGGTATCATATGATTTCTCCTATGCATATTCCTCCTTTACATCGGTCGAATGACTGGGGTAGGCGGAGCCTAGGAGGGATCATGTGACCAGCTTTGCTGGGCTCTTTGCCATTTCCTGTTGGGGAAGAGAATATCCCACAAGTAAGGATGACGCCGTGGACCGGACACACCGTTGGAGAAAGTAATTTATCAGGTAAGCATAAATTCTGTTTTTTTTTTATTATAGTGTGTTGTGGTTATTTTTAAATGTTGAATACAACTACTTATTCTGTGAGTTGTTTACTATTGTGCAATAGAATACTTGGGGGCCTATTTATGAAAGGCCTGTCGGACATGATCTGACAGTGCGGATCAGGTTCGACAGACCTCGCTGAATGCGGAGAGCAATACTCTCTCGGCATTCAGCATTGCACTAGCAGTTCTTGTGAGCTGTTGGTGCAACGCTGCCCCCTGCAGATTCGCGGACAATCGGCCGCTAGCAGGGGGTGTCAATAAACCCGATCATATTTGATCGGGTTGAATTGCGGCGATGTCTGAGCAGGCGGACAGGTTATGGAGCAGCGGTCTTTAGACCGCTGCTTCATAACTGGTGTTTCTGGCGAGCCGCCCTGAAGGCTCGCCAGAAACACAGGGCTTCAAGCTCCATACGGAGCTTGATAGATAGGCCCCTTGGACTTCAGGTTTAAACTGCCGTTTCATGCAAAAATGTTGTGAACATGTTTAACTGCGATTCTTTTATATACTTGTGCAAACATACAACGTCCCTTTAAGAAATTTAAAATAAATGTTAAAAAGGTTAATACAATGTATTTAAAACTTTATTTTTTACATTTTATTAAAGCTGATACAAAGTCACAGTGTTAGAGCAGCGCGTCAGCATCTGAAATGACTACTTATGTTATTTGCCAATTGCCAGGTACCTCTAGTTCCTCCTGTTTCAGAGACACTTAGAATAACAAAATCTTAAATCTTCGCTTTAGAGTAACATTTTGGTTTCCTGCAAAGCCTATTCCTTTTTTCTTGAAGTTGCATATGTTGGCTGTTTGTTGGGCTAAATTTGTAGTCCCCTAATTAATCAAAAACATTGCTGCTGATTCTCAGATTGTGGCCCATTGTAATCTCTCTCTTTCTCTCTTGGTAGAATATAACTAAAGAATATTTCTTGAGGGTGTTTCTCCTGTAGAAAATGTTCAAGGCTTCTGATTCTTTCTTCAGATAATCCTACTTGGTGTTTCCCAACAGTAAAGTAGAGCAAACACTAATTGCATAATTCTAAGGTAGTGACCATATTTCTTTTGGCGTATTAAACTCTTCTTTTTATCAACAGAGCAGACATTACTTCTTAGTCATAGTAATATGTTTTACAAATATGAGCTTAAGTAAGGCTAATTGTTATCTGAATCCTTAAAGGGGCAATAAACCCCAACCTTTTCTTTCATGCTTTGGATACACCATACAATTTTAATCAACTTTCCAATTTACTTCTATTATCAAATTTGCTTCCTTATCTTATCTGTTTCTGAATGAACAGCATTGAACTACCGGCAGCTAGCTGTACACATCTAGTTAGCCAATCACAAGAGACAAATGTGTGCAGGCACCAATCAATCAGCAGCTAGCTCCCACTTGTGAAGGATACATGTGATTTTTTTGTTTTTCAACAAGCGATATTAAGAGAAAAGCACATTTGAAAAAAAAGTGAATTTAAAAGGGTCTTAAAAGGGTCTTAAAATGACATGATCTATCTGAATCATGCAAGTTTAAAGGGATAGGAAAGTCAAAACAAACCCTGCATGTCATTTTAAGATACTTTGAAATTCACTTATAATTTCAAATGTGCTTTGTTCTCTTGGTATCCCTTGTTGAAAAAGAATATGCACATAGTGGGAGCTGCTGCTGATTGGTGCCTGCACACATTTGTCTCTTGTGATTGGCTAACTAGATTTGCTAGCTGCCAGTAGTGCAATGCTGTTCCTTCAGCAAAGGATAACAACAGAATGAAGCCAATTTAATAATAGAAGTAAACTGGAAAGTTGTTTAAAATGTCATGTTCTATCCAAATACTGAAATAAAATTATTTTGACTTTCCTTTAATACTTTCTGAGTGCAAGGCATGCCAGTTCCTACAGGTCTCGATTGTACACACTGTAAGGGTAGTTCTCTCCTTTCTGGACAGTAGAAGCTAGTATCTACTTCATTTATTGCAAAGTATGGTTAATACAGAATATTCAGTCAATTCAGTTTGTTTAATACAGAATACCTGGTTATCCTGTAATAGCTTTGGGTTGCAAAATCCATTTTCTCTTGCATTATATCTGTTTGTTTTCCACATTACTTTAATAAAACTAAGAATTTAATTCTTCTAAATGCAGTAAAAAATTTTTATTGCTTCACAAATTTATAGTAAAAACACTCAGTAAAACTCTGTGTCAGTATTTGGCTATGATGTGTATGTTGTCAGACTGCTTAAAAGCAAATGTCCTATAAAAATCAAATTCAGTGGTATATTGGGTGCCTTAGCCTTGGGAATGGGCTGAAATCATTGTGAATACTTCAATTATATTGAATGGCAGAATTGAATATACTGCAAATACAAAGACAAAATTTAAATGCAGGTGCAACACAGAAAGAAAATGCTTTAATGTTGCTTTAACCCTTTCCTGCTGTTAGGACGTTCCATGCCGTCCTAACTGCGCTGGGCCTTGGCATCGTTAGGACGACATGGAACATCCTGGCCGTTTGGCTGTACTGAAAGGGATCGCGGCCTGGAGGGCATGCCTAGCGTTATAGGCACTCCCCCCAGACACGGTCTGATTATTGAAATCACGCAATCGCATGAATGATCGCATGATTTCAATTTGTTTACATCAGAACATTGTTGCGTGAGTTGCTGCTCCCAAATTATGTAAACTCTAAGAGCTGGCGCCGGACAATAATGGAACTACCTTATCTATGGATCAAATGCAAATAAGGGAGGAGTGAACTTTTAAATACATATTAGTCAATAGCATGAGGCACATGTCTTATAAGATATCAGCCAAAGACCTAATATCAGTACCTAATCAAGCTAGTCTAAGCAATTCACTCTTTCTTAGATAAAAAGAAAAAAAGGTATAATACAGACACATAAATTGGAGCTGATGCTGTATCTATTACTTCTAAAGGATAGCTCCTTTAAGGAGATTAAAAGTAGTTGCATACAGAAATATTCATGAGTTCTAAATTATATATGAGTAAAATAAAAGCATTTGGGGGGGACTGACTGAGCTGCTAAAAAAAGTCTGCTATTCCACTTATAACATTTGTTAACTTCTAAAACTAGCAAGAAATAATCTTTTGGTACTCTGTGTAGTGCCATGGTATAATGTGAGCAATGGAGAGATAAACTGTGTGCCAACCAGTGTTCCCTTTTAAGGCCACATTTTGTGAGCGGCCCAGCAGTGAAAAAGTTAATTTGGAAAACACACCCAGCAGTAAGCAAACACTACACAATGAAGACCGCAAGGTATAGTTCCATTATTAACTGTTTCACTGCTGGGCCCCTCACAAAATTTGGCCTTAGTGACCACTGGTGCCAAATAACTTTTAGAGGGCCAAAGCCGCATAACTAACTGGGAATAATGCAGGATTTTTAGCATGAGTGCAACTTTACATTTCACAAAAATGATCTAGTACACTTCACACATCAATAGCAAAACAACAATTGGCTAAATAATGAGTAAATATAATTAACAACAGTAGAATACACAATGTCCTACTTCTCTATAAGCAGCTTGGTATATCAGACATTGAAGTCCTCACAAGTGGAAAGTCACAGTAAGAAATCAAGATGCTCAAAAAAAAAAAGAAGTTTTGTTCATCTATATAGATTGTAAACAAAAAAAACAACAAAAAAGCAGCAAACTGCTTTTAAAATTGAATCAAGGCTGAGCACCGGTTAAGCGTTCAATTCTGTCATCTAGCATTAACCAATGCCCAATTAGTAAAGTGGATTAGCCGCATGATGTCTGCAGTGATAGATCCCAAGATGTTTAAAAAGACGCCAAAGGACATAAAAACCAGGCCAACATGAGTCCCCCAGTAGCATGGAGCACAAGTAGATATGTTTCCCTAATGTCTGAGCTAATCACTCCTCAGTATGTCTAGGGAGATACTAGATGTCACTTTGCACTACTTTTGTTGAATGATTTCAGTCTTTTGCACTCTGATCACTGCTTAAGCCCTAACTGCACTCCAGGAGGCTGGCCACACCAACATGGGCTTTGCGCACGAGACCAAACCTAGTACGGAGCTACCCATAACCAAAGGTGGTAAATACAACTGTAGTGCAAATATCTTCATATATCTAGTCAATTAAGGTAGCTCTCTGTTCCTTTGCGCTCCTCTCCACTAACTCCAACACACAGCTTAGTTTGGATTCTGGATAATAATATTGCATATTAGCCTGCATGGCACTGCGATGCACACTGTGATCCATCTCCTTCGCCATATTGAACTCGGTGATATCTCCCTCTATATTCTGGGCTCTTACTATCAATTTGAGCCTATTGATTCTGCTGTACATCAGTTGCTCAAAATCAGCAAGCAGGGTTTGTATAGTTATATAGAGTTCCTCCTCCATGTTCAAAGAGATGAATAAAGAGCTTCAAACTTGCTCTGAATATCCGGCTTCCTGGGTGGGGTTTAGTCCTCTCCCAAAGAGCCATCAGAACCTTCAGCGGTCCAGACTAGGGGTGCATGCATGCTATTTATTACGCCAGCTCCTGCTTAGCTTCCATATTACATTTTATCATAGGTCACATTCTGTTGTTAGAGGCCTCCTACACATTACGCCCCTGGTGCTAGCCAGCATATAAATACCATGCACGGCCCCAATATCAGACACCCAAATCTTTTTTTCCCTTTTAACATGTTTCCAATTATCTATTTCCTTTACATTTGTCATTTGATATAGCTGCTTTTGCCTGTTGTATCCCCACATATACTAAACATTTCAATATGTAAGTACTGTTTATAGAAAAGCTATGTTAAAAAAGGCTTAGAAGAAATTGCACTCTTAGTCTGGGGCAGATGTCAGAGAGAGAGAGAGCAATAGAAATGTAACATTTTATTTAAATATTGGTCTCGGTTTATAGAGAGAGATAAAATGAGATTTTGTGTAAATATAGAGAGATATGATGAGGTCTGCTATCCATGGAAGCTCAACCCATTTGATTAGGTTGCAGTTTCACTTGGCAGAGACAGCTATTCCATATAAAAATGTACCTAAAAAAGCAATTTCTCATTTCAAGCTCTTCAGCTAGTATAACAAGTCGTCATAAACACATTGAGGGTAAACTGGTTATACGGTACACTGTCCCTTTAAGATGGTAGGAAAATGCAGGTTATCTAGTTACGTTTATAATATGGTTATTTTGTTTTTGCTGTCTCCACTTTTATAACCTTGTTTCAATTTATGTTTTATTTCTTTGTAGGTGAACTTAGCGATGCTTTGAAGGCCTATGTAAATGAGCAATTTAAGGTAAGTGCTTTTCCCTTCTTTCTTACTGTTCTGCTTTGTTTGTTTTTGTTTTTTTCCCTTCCAGACGCATGATGGTTTTACATCAGGATTCTTCCTCCAATCCAAATCAATCTCTTCAATTCTTTTTTCCTTTAAAGTGTTTGTATCTGATTACTGGAAATTCTTTTAGAATATAACTATGTAGACAACGGTTTTGGGGGGTGGGGGGGAAATAAACATGCAGGTACCTTGGAAGAACAAGAATATATTGTTTACAAATAGCAGCACTTTTGAAATAAAAGATAACACTGCATCAGTATACAGAGTATTACTACCTACATGTAGCAGTGATAATCTGTGCTGAAATGGAGGAAAACCCTGCTCCTGAGTTACAAACCAAAGTTTACTTCTGGTAGAAAGGCTCAGAAGTTTAGGCTCTGAAAGTGTATGAGGAGGAAAGATGGTCAATGTGGTGAATGTTATTTGGTCAGCACAATGTAGAGAAGAATGTGGCGCAAGATGAAAGATAACCAATCATAGGCTGAGATTGTTTGTTCATTGTTGACATCTTAAAAACTGGAAGGGTGTTTATAAACTGCAGAACTGAGTCTAGAATAAGGGGAATTTGGAAAGCAGGAGTGAGAATGCATTAATGCAGGTGATATTAATGAGCAATTCAATGAAAATACACTGATTAGGGGTGGTGTAATGATGTGAAGGATAGGGGGAGTGGTAAAGCATTAAACACATTGGGGATGTCCTTCTTGGGATCCCCAAGTGGGTCTGATGGAAGCTTTAAATCAGGGCATCCACTTGTAGACTGACTGAAAGGTTGTGGATGGGGATACTTGTAGTTTTTAAGGCATGAATGTTCTAATGGTATATCAAGTATTGTATCAAACCAATGTTAGCACTTCCCTGTAGGTGTGCGCTGCCAACCCTGGTTCTCCCAAACCGTGTATAATCAACGTATGTGTAGCAAAGTTGGTGGCGCTGTACCACTTTAAGGGGTCAAAGCTGTCCAAGTCCTCAGAATCTCCCAGCTCCTCTCACCTCCAAAACAAAAGCTCAAAAAGTTAAAAGCAGTTTAAAACTGCTTTTAACTTTTTGCTCTTGAAAAAGGCTACTGTAGTAGCTGAAACGCGTTGAGCTTGTTCTAATAAACATTGTAAGCTGCATCCAATGAAGTCCTGCTGCTGTTTTTTTAAATAAAGGCTTTTTATTTAATGAAGTATAAACTGCACCACCTAATTACATGGAAGTTGCAGCACTATTGTGAGCTTTTGTTTTGGAGGTCATGGGATGTGTACCCAGTCCAGTCTGAGAGTGCAGCCCCCTTCCGTGTTTTTTATATATATATATATATATATATATATATATATATATCTATATATATCTATATATATATCTATAATTTAAAATGTCAATTGCTACAATGCTTTTAACACCAAGGAATGTGGGAGATGATAGCCAGTGAGAATTAGTAGGAAGTGTGCAATTAATACTGCTGCATTACGTTATAAAATGTAGTTGGTTTTTCTTATTTTTTTCAGGGAAGAATATTTAAGGTGTTTTGTAATGCTGTGTTTATGTGCATGATCAAACTGTAGTGACTTTTCATATATAAATGACAGGAGACTTGCTGAAAGGGGCAAACCCAACTCATTATGCCCCACAAAAGCAACATGCCTCCTTGCCAGATATTTGGTTTATAATCTGGGCTGCACAGCTTTATGTGAATGGAAATATAAATATTTACAGTGATTCAGTAAAATACCAGACATATTCAGTTATGTACATTGTGTGAACAGTTAAAAACTATTTTTAAGGGGACGGAGCCAACTGCCGATGCAGTCAGACGTGGATATGGAGAGCTCCCGGCTTTAGACCCTAAAATAGGGGAATATTCATCAAATAACAGCTGTCCTGTGCCCTATTTGCTCACTTGATCATAAATTATAGTTAAGAGCTTTGATTAAGAAGAAAACTACACTTTACTATTGCTCTACCCGCAGTAGATAACGCCACGTGTGTCGGCAAAATGGAGATCCCATATTCTACAGTGAGGGAGCTGCTACTAGATTTTGAGCAAGTTATGCAGAATGGATTTGACAGCCTGATGTTATGTATCATGGATATGTCCACCCGAGCAGAACCGGAATTCTCAGTTAGGCCCGAAGATGTAGCCTATCTAGCAAGGCAGAGCCTAACTCCTGACCGCGCTCCCATGCTAAATGAGACTGGTTGTGGTACATCTTACCCGTCGGAGCCGTGCAGTCCAGAAAAGCAGCCTTGCTCACTGCCAGTGAGCCCTTTGGTGATTGCGGCTGACAGCCCGGAACGGAACATAACTCCTCAGAAAACAGGATATAAGGTAGATTCCCCATTAGTGTGGCTGTGCGAGGATGAGACCCGAATAGGAGTTTATGCCGGACAGACTTCATCAGATTTAACTGTCAATTTACTGCAGCCGTGCGAAGCTAAGACAGATCGCTTCTTTGAATTCCCTTCAGCAGACTGTTTCAAAGATACCTACGGAAGATGCAGTGGGAGAGAGTCGCCATTTCTGTCCTGTGGCTTGAGAAATATGATGTCTCATAGGGCGCTTCATACAGATCTTTATTATAGTATTTGCAGGGCTGGGATCGATTAGATGGGACCTGAGTCGCATAGTGTATAAAGACCACATAAGTCATGTATTGCGGATATGTCGGGACTTGTTTGCATTTATATAAAACCTGGAAGTCTTCTTGTTGTGACTGTAATTTGGTTTTACGTTTCATGATGACTAGTTAGCCTGATTTATCTGTTCCCATAACCCTGCAATCTGTATCTATTATACACAACATTGTTAATAGTCTGTTGAATATCTTCCTATCTGTGTTTTTTTTTTTGGTTTATGCTGTATACTCCTGACGTTAGTGACACACATTTACTTGACATTGTAAAGCTGCTACTGTAAACCTTTATATATCACACCTTTATAGTAGCTTCTGTTTATCTGATGCATATTTGAGTTTATATTTGCAGTCAGAAGCAGATAAAATTTCGGATTGCAACTTTGGGAATTTTTCTTATCTTTTATATGTTTTTATTCCTTTTTTTCATATATGCTTAGCTCCAGATAAGGTTAAAATATTCAATATATCTACTAAACTAGCTAGGCGGCTTGGAAGTATGTGTTATGTATTATCGCCAATCTATATGTTTGTATTGAAGTATTGTGTATCCGTTAATTAATAGTATAGCATAGCCTTTTGTGTAGAATGAGATAGTATAAATTTATGCACACAGAGGAAAACTATGCTGCCTGAAGTTGCTGTTTAAGCAAATAATATGCTCATTTAGGCCCACTTACTATACTAAATTGACTGTTTATAATACAGTGCTCAACTTCCAACTGTAATAGCGGTACTTCTTGGCGCCAATATTTTGCCTTTAAATTCTTAGGTTAGCTATATAGATAATCTTACATAAGTAGTATCGTATATCTCTGAGGTAGTTGAGAATGATTTTTTAATATGTATTGATGATAATATAGTAGCAAGGAACCTAGTGAAGCGGTCTGACTCTCATTAAAATAATCTGTAAGGCATATGTTATTAATAAATCAAGCATTACTGCCCCGTAGTTAATCTCCATAAGGGATTGCCTCTCACCCCGCACCCTCCTACTATAGTACCCCTAGTTTGCTAACTTTGCCTTTGCACACAGCCATATTAAACCGCCAATATGATATAGGATTATATTATTTTAGAGAGGTAAGTGTGGCGCTGACTATGTTCTTCACTGTCGAGCCTTATAAAGACAGAATGTACTCTATATGTCAGGAGTTATATTTTAGAATTTTACAGTCTATTTCATAATGACACAATACTCTATATACCCTAAAACACACTATGTAATCAGAGTGCTAAACAGATATACAATATGACCTGGCATATTGCCAGCTAAATGTAAACAGACTCACTATTCATGTTCATATCAGGAGAGTGACTTGAGATCTAGAAGTAATTTACTATGCTGGGATTAAAGGAGGGTAATACTCCCTACATTTAAATAGAACCCCTAGTTCTGTTAATCCCTCTTTACAGTTTAAGCTTACATAGAGGCTGATAAACTCTAAGCTCCAGAATGCCTTATTTAGATATATGTTAATGTTTGTACGAAATATTTTTATCTTATAGTTAAAATGCCTGTTGCATTGAATAATAGAGATATTGGAGATATATCGTGGACTAAAACAAACTTTTATTATTATTATTATAGAAGCTGTATTTAGTATTTAGTATTATTTTTTGCTGCCAGAGTGAGCTATTGCACTTAACATTTGTTGATGTGCAAAAAGCTAGAGTAGGATAGACTCCCTGCCCTTAGGCGGTAGGGTGAAGTTTAAGATATTGCCCCTACAGAAATATTATATTACATCCATACTCACTCCACTGGATACATTGCAAGTACATGAATACGAAATGCTAACTATAGTAGTACAACTCTCCTCTTTCAATACGATGTAAGCTGATGTCTAACTAGCAGAATGGCCTTAGGGCCCCTATATAACTACTCTTTTTTAGGTTAAGAGGTCACTGTATTCCACAATCTATTTCTAAGTATATTAACTCTCCAAGACATATTTAACTTGTGCCTACAGCGAACCCGTTGATAGGCCTAAGATCTCAGTGATCGGGCACTTCTAGGCCCACACCATGTTACCTATCCTACTTGCACATATATATGGCTCCGCCCTCCATCCCTTTTCCTATATATATAGCGGTGCTTATCCGCTGAATCTCCCCCTTCCCCCTATATATCTTGGCCCAAGAGTGGCCGTTACTTATGGTAATTCTTCGCAGACAGTTATTTTGGTCTTAGATAATATACTATTATACTGTGGAGATCATACGCCAATAATCTATCATAAAATGAAGTTCTATTTCATCTCGCCTAAGCTATTGTCTATCTTTATATTCAGATTTGAAATGTATTCATTTTACTGCATGTGCATATTGCTTCTTCAATAATGCCTTTGTATAGACAATGTATTACTCTCTTTGTTGTAATTTTGGCCTTAGGGCGAGTCTTTGTTTTGTTGATTCATGCTTTAACTTCAATAAAAAAATTATTTAAAAAAAAAAAAAACTTTTCAAGCAAGTGTTCACTTAGAAAGGTCAATCAAGAAAATAGGAAGAAGAGAAAAAAATAGGTCAATAAAGGAAATAGGAAGAAGAGAAAAAATAGGTCAATCAAGGAAATAGGAAGAAGAGAAAAAATAGGCATAATTATATGTGAAAAATTATTATGGGGTATTGCCTAAAGCAACTTCCTCATGTTTTAACTGAGAGAGATGTAAAACTATTGTTATTTGTAAGAACTAATACTTCTCTCACAAAGAAAGTTGATAGTGATTTACTTAATCCTCGCTACACAAGGCAGATTAACATAATTTCTACTGGCATTTTTGTAGTCAAGGCTTCTGTAAAATAATCTCAGCTGTTCAGATAGAGCATGAAGTGTGATACCGCAATGTAAAGGCCTTATTCCAATCGTATAAACTTACTCTCTCTGTAAATTATCACAATGCTGTTGCCTTATTTCCTTTACTACACAAATGAGAAGACATTTTTAAATGATATTTCTTAAAGTGATAGTAAATGTTAGCGTTT
>NC_069499.1:721117284-721174784 GCF_027579735.1 Bombina bombina | reverse complement strand
CACAACGTAATCAGCAATCTGTTAAAGTTCCACCTGGAATAGTGAACAATATATCTACAACATGTTGCAGTTCATATAATTGTAACAAAACAGGGCTAAGTAAGCCTCTCTTAGTGACAGGGAATTCACAGTATAAAACACTGCAGCAGGTAAACAGACCAGCGGTCCTCCTAGAGACCAAGCTCACCGGACCACCAGATCTTCCGCAAGGACTCACCAGCACTTGGTATATGTTAATAGGCAGGTCTTCTTACCCCTTGTGCCAGGACCGGCTTTTTGCATATTTGTGCTGTATGAATATTGGTACAAATACAGTTCAAGTAGAAAGTGTCCCTTCAATCAGAGGAGAGGACTGGGTTCAGTGAACAGAAAAAGTGTGTTTATCCAGCTTCCAGCTACACGTTTCACCCCACAGCTGATCGCTCTCAGGGCTTCTATCAGGCATGACAAGTTGATGTCTGTATTATTCATTTGCCTTTATTTATACATGCCACGGGTGTATTAACTCTTGATTGCCCATAATGTACCATAATTTTAACTAGTACCATAATGTTAACCCCTTAATGACCGCAGCACTTTTCCATTTTCTGTCCGTTTGGGACCTAGGCTATTTTTACATTTCTGCGGTGTTTGTGTTTAGCTGTAATTTTCTTCTTACTCATTTACTGTACCCACACATATTATATACAGTTTTCTCGCCATTAAATGGACTTTATAAAGACACCGTTATTTTCATCATATCTTATAATTTACTATAATTTTTTTTATAAAATATGAGGAAAAAATGAACCCCCCCCACTTTTTCTAACTTTGACCCCCCAAAATCTGTTACACATCTACAACCACCAAAAACACCCATGCTAAATAGTTTCTAAATTTTGTCCTGAGTTTAGAAATACCCAATGTTTACATGTACTTTGCTTTTTTTGCAAGTTATAGGCCCATAAATACAAGTAGCACTTTGCTATTTCCAAACCACTTTTCTCTTGTTAAGTGTATCCAGTCCACGGATCATCCATTACTTATGGGATATTCTCCTTCCCAACAGGAAGTTGCAAGAGTCCACCCACAGCAGAGCTGCTATATAGCTCCTCCCCTAACTGCCATATCCAGTCATTCTCTTGCAAGCTCTCAACATAGCTGGAGGTAGTAAGAGGAAAGTGGTGTAAGATAGTTAGTTAGTTTTTTCTTCAACCAAAAGTTTGTTTTTAAATGGTACCGGAGTGTACTATTTTACCTCAGGCAGCATTTAGAAGAAGAATCTGCCTGCGTGTTTCTATGATCTTAGCAGAAGTAACTAAGATCCACTGCTATTCTCACATATGTCTGAGGAGTGAGGTAACTTCAGAGGGAGAATGGCGTGCAGGGTATCCTGCAATAAGGTATGTGCAGTTAAGTTTTTCTAGGGATGGAATTGCTAGAAAATGCTGCTGATACCGGATTAATGTAAGTTAAGCCTAAATACAGTGATTTAATAGCGACTAGTATCAGGCTTACTATCAGAGTTATATACTCTTATAAATTTGCAATATAAAACGTTTGCTGGCATGTTTAATCGTTTTTATATATGCTTTGGTGATAAAACTTTATTGGGGCCTAGTTTTTTTCCACATGGCTGGCTTAGATTTTGCTTAGAAACACAGTTCCTGAGGCTTTCCACTGTTGTAATATGAGTGGGAGGGGCCTATTTTGGTTTTTTTTGCACAGTTAAAATTACAAAATGAATCATCCAGCTTCCCTCAGCAGTCCCATGAATACCATAGGACATCTCTAAAGGGCTAAAAAGGATTCCAAAATAGTTTATGGGGAAGGTATAACACAGCACAGCTGTGGCAGTTTGTTGTGTCTGTTAAAAAACGTCTGTCATTTTTTTATCTGTTTTTTGCATTAAGGGGTTAATCATCCATTTGCAAGTGGGTGCAATGCTCTGTTAACTTATTACATATACTGTAAAAATTTCGTTTGATTTACTGCCTTTTTTCACTGTTTTTCACTGTTTTTCAAATTTTGACAAAATTTGTTTCTCTTAAAGGCACAGTAACGTTTTTTATATTTGCTTGTTAACTTGATTTAAAGTGTTTTCCAAGCTTACTAGTCTCATTACTAGTCTGTACAAACATGTCTGACATAGAGGAAACTCCTTGTTCATTATGTTTAAAAGCCATGGTGGAACCCCATCTTAGAATGTGTACCAAATGTACTGATTTCATGTTAAGCAATAAAGATCATTTTTTTGTTTTTAAAAAATTATCACCAGAGGATTCTGTCGAGGGGGAAGTTATGCCGACTAACTTTCCCCACGTGTCAGACCCTTTGACTCCCGCTTCGGGGACTCACGCTCAAATGGCGCCAAGTACATCAAGGGCACCCATAGCGTTTATTTTACCAGAGGATTCTGTCGAGGGGGAAGTTATACCGACTGACTCTCCCCACGTGTCAGACTCTTCGACTCCCGCTTCAGGGATTCACGCTCAAATGGCGCCAAGTACATCAAGGGCGCCCATAGCGTTTATTTTACAAGACATGGCGAAAGTTATGAATAATTCTCTGGCAGCGGTATTAGTCAGACTACCTGAAATTAAAAGAAAGCAAGATAGCTCTAGGGGTAGATACAGAGCGTACAGATGCTTTAAGAACCATGTCTGATACTGCCTCACAATATGCAGAAGCTGAGGGGAGCTTCAGTCTGTGGGTGATATTTTTGACTCAGGGAAGATGATTTAACCTGATTCCGATATTTCTACATTTATGCTTGAGATCCTCCACTTGTTGCTCAGGGAGGTTTTAGCTGCTCTGAATGACTGTTACAATCACAGTGCCAGAGAAATTGTGTAGACTGAATAAATACTATGCAGTGCCGGTGTGTACTGATGTTTTTCCAATACCTAAAGAGGTTTACAGAAATTATTAATAAGGAATGGGATAGACCAGGTGTGCCGTTCTCTTCCCCTCCTATTTTTAGAAAAATGTTTCTAATAGATGCCACCACACGGGACTTATGGCAGACAGTTCCTAAGGTGGAGAGAAGAGTTCTACTCTAGCTAAGCGTACCACTACCCCTGGGACAGTTGTGCTTTTTTAGATCCAATGGATAAAAAATGTTTATTCAACAAGGTTTTATCCTGCAGCCCCTTGCATGCATTGCTCCTGTCACTGCTGCTGCGGCGGCGTTCTGGTTTGAGTCTCTGGACGAGGCTTTACAGGTAGCGACTCCATTGGATGAATATTGTTTCTGATGCCTTTGTTCCTTTGACTAGACTAACGGCTAAGAATTCTGTTTTTTACTATACTGGCGCGCAGAGCGCTATGGCTTATATCATGGTCAGCTGTCGTGACTTTAATAAATAAGCTACTTAACTTCCCTTCAAGGGGCAGACCCTATTCGGGCCTGGTTTGAAGGAGATTATTGCTTATATCACTGGAGGAAAAGGTCATGCCCTTCCTCAGGACAGGTCCAAATCAAGGGCCAAAAAGGTCCAATTTTTGTGCCTTTCGAAACTTCAAGGCAGGTGTGGCATCAACTTCCTCTAAGGCAAAACAAGAGGGAACTTTTGCTCAGTCCAAGACGGTCTGGAGACAACCGGACCTGGAACAAAGATAAGCAGGCCAAGGAGCCTGCTGCTGCCTCTAAGACAGGATGAAGGAACAGACCCCTATCCGGTAACGGATCCTATAGGGGGCATACTTTCATTCTTCGCCCAGGCGTGGGCAAGAGATGCCCAGGATCCCTGGGCATTGGAAATTATATCCCAGAGATATCTTCTGGATTTCAAATCTTCCCCCCCAAAAAAAGGGGAGATTTCGCCTTTCACAATTATCTGCAAACCAGATAAAGAAAGAGACATTCTTGCATTGTGTACGTGACCCATCCAGTTCCAAGAGAGGAACAGGGACAGAGTTTTCCTCAAATCTGTTTGTGGTTCCCAAGAAAAGGGAACCTTCAGACCTATTTTGGATCTAAAGATCTTAAACAAATTCCTTAGAATTCCATCATTTAAGATGGAAACTATTCGTACCATCTTAACTATGATCCAGGAGAGTCAATAGAGGACTACAATGGATTTGAAGGATGCTTATCCTCACTTTACGATGCATAAAGATCACCATCGTTTTTCAGGTTTGCCTTTCTAGACAGGCATTACCAGTTTGTAGCTCTTTCCTTTGGGTTAACTACAGACCCAAGAATCTTTATAGAGGTTCTGGGGTTGCTTTGGCGGTCCTTAGGCCGCGGGGCATACAAGTGGCCCCTTATTTAGACGACATCCTGATACAGACGTCAAACATCCAAATTGCCAAGTCTCATACGGACGTAGTGCTGGCATTTCTGAGATCGCATGGGTGGAAAGTGAACAAGGAAAGAGTTCTCTATCCCCAATCTCAAGGGTTTCCTTCCTAGGGACTCTGAAAGATTCTGTAGAAATGAAAATTTACCTGACTGAGTTCAGGTTGTCAAAGTTTCTAAATTTTTGCCGTGTTCTTCATTCCATCCGCGCCCTTCGGTGGCTCGGTACATGAATGTAATCGGCTTAATGGTAGCAGCAAGGGACATAGTACCGTTTGCACGCCTACATTTCAGACCGCTGCAACTATGCATGCTCAGTCAATGGAATGGGGATTACACAGATTTGTCCCCCGGTTAAATCTGGACCAAGAGGCCAGAGATTCTCTTCTCTGGTGGCTATCTCGGGTCCATCTGTCCAAGGGTATGACCTTCCGCAGGTCCGATGGGACAATTGTTACAACAGATGCCAGCCTTTTAGGTTGGGATACAGTCTGGAACTCCCTGAAGGCTCAGGAATAGTGGACTCAGGAGGAGACCCTCCTTCTAATAAATATTCTGGAACTGGGAGCAATATTCCATGCTCTTCAGGCTTGGCCTCAGTTAGCAACTCTGAGGTACATCAGATTTCAGTCGGACAATATCACGACTGTGGCTTACATGAACCATCAAGGGGGAACAGAAGTTCCCTAGCGATGTTAGAAGTCTTAAAATAATTCACTGGACAGAGACTCACTCTTGTCTATCAGCTATCCATATCCCAGGTGTTGAGAACTGGGAGGAGGATTTTCTAAGTCGTCAGACTTTTCATCCGGGGGAGTGGGAATTCCCTCCGGAGGTGTTTGCACAAGATCAAGCAGGAGAGTGCTTTGGTGTTTTTGACAGCGCCTGCGTGGCCACGCAGGACCTGGTATGCAGATCTGGTGGACATATCATGCTTTCCACCATGGTCTCTGCTTCTGAGACAGGACCCTCTACCTCAGGGTCCTTTCAACCATCTAAATTTAACTTTTCTGAGATGGACTGCCTGGAGAGTGAACGCTTGATATTATCAAAGCATGGCTTCTCCGAGTCAGTCATTGATACCTTAATACAGGCATGAAAGCCTGTCACTAGGAAAATTTAACATAGATATGGCATAAATATCTTATTGGTATGAATCCAAGGGTTACTCATGGAGTAAAGTCAGGATTCCCAGGATACTATCTTTTCTCCAAGATGATTTTGAGAAAAGGGTTGTCAGCTAGTTCCTTAAAAGGACAGATTTCTACTCTGTCTATTCTTTTGCACAAGCGTCTGGCAGATACTCCAGACGTTCAGGCAATTTGTCAGGCTCTGGTTAGATCCAAGCCTGTGTTTAAACCTGTTGCTCCGCCATGGAGCTTAAACCTGATTATTAAGGTTCTTCAAGGAGTTCTGTTTGAACCTCTTCATTCCATAGATATCAAACTTTTTATCTTGGCAAGTTCCTTTTTGGTAGCTATTTCCTCGGCTCGTAGAGTCTCCGAGTTATCTGCTTTACAATGTGATTCTCCTTATCTGGTCCTCCGTACGGATAAGGTAATCCTGCGTATCAAACCTGGGTTTTTTACCTAAGGTGGTATCTAGCAAGACTATCACTCAAGAGAGTGTTGTTCCATTCTTGTATCCTAATCCTTCTTCAAAGAAGGAACGTCTATTACACAATTGGAACAAGTTTCGTGCTTTAAAGTTTTTGCTTACAAGCTACTTCAGATTTTCATCAAACATTTACTTTGTTTGTTGTCTACTCTGGACAGAGGAGAGGTCAAAAGACTTCGCAACCTCTCTTTCTTTTTGGTTAAAAAGCATAATTCGTTCAGCTTATGAGACTGCTGGACAGCAGCCTCCTGAAGGGATTACAGCTCATTCTACTAGAGCTGTGGCTTTCACTTGGGCCTTTTTAAAATGAGGCTTCTGTTGAACAGATTTACAAGACGGCGTCTTGGTCTGCGCTTCATACTTTGCTTCTTCGGAGGCTATTTTTGGGAGAAAGGTTTTTTTTTTTTTCGGACAGTGGTACCGTTTAAGTACCTGCCTTGTCCCTCCCTTCATTCGTGTACTTTAGCTTTGGTATTGGTATCCCATAAGTAATGGATGATCCGTGGACTGGATACACTTAACGAGAGAAAACATAATTTATGCTTACCTGATAAATGTATTTCTCTTGTAGTGTATCAAGTCCACGGCCCGCCCTGTCATTTTAAGGCAGGTAATTTTTTCATTTAAACTACAGTCACCACTGCACCCTATGGTTTTTCCTTTCTCTGCATGTTTTCGGTCGAATGACTGGATATGGCAGTTAGGGGAGGAGCTATATAGCAGCTCTGCTGTGGGTGGACTCTTGCAACTTCCTGTTGGGAAGGAGAATATCCCTTAAGTAATGGATGATCCGTGGACTGGATACACTACAAGAGAAATAAATTTATCAGGTAAGCATAAATTATGTTTTTTTTTCAAAATTAGCGCTAGTTACATTGGGACACTGATATCTTTCAGGAATCCCTGAATATACATTGACGTGTTATTTTTTTTTTTTTTTAAGAAGACATCCCAAAGTATTGATCTAGGCCCATTTTGCTATATTTCATGCATTGCTATTTCTTCAACAAAGCATATCTAAAGAATTAAGCAAATTAGAAAATAGAAGTAAATTGGAATATTGTTTAAAATTGTATTCTCTACTTGAATCATGAAAGATTTTTTGGGGGTTTAGTGTCCCTTTAACTGTTAAAATACCATCACAGTGGTCGTGAATGGCAATTACTAATTAAAAATTTTAACAGTAGGATTCTGCATACATACAACACCAAAATAGGCAAGTAACAAGCTTTTGCAAATCAACAATTCTTATCAATACATAGGAACAAGCTTACTTTATCTATGTGTTTATTACCTGCATCAAATATAAGCCTTATAATTTTAAAGCTAACAGATATAAAATAGGGATCTTGGTATCATTAAACAAAAAAGGGAGCATAATTAAGCTATTCATTTAACCCCTCTGGTTGTAATGAATTCATATTATAGATCCATTTGCACTCTGATCTAAGCAGCATGTTGTCCCAGTCTCCCCCTCTCTCATATTTAGAGAATTAGCCAAGGTCTTTACTGACATTTTTAATCTGTCACTGGCCCAGGCAGTTGTCCCGGTGTGCTTTAAGACAGCAACCATTGTGCTGGTGCCAAAACAATCTGCTGCAGTGTGTTTGAATGACTATTGTTCCTTTGCACTTACTCCAATCATCATGAAGTGTTTTGAGTGGTTAGTCATGGCCCATCTCAAAGACAGCTTACCATACACACTGGATCCCCATCAATATGCCTATTGCCAGAATAGGTCAAGGAAGATGCTATTTCTATGACATTACACTCTGCCTTGACCCATTTGGATGCTGTTCATTTATTTTAGTTCAGCATTCAACACCGTTATTCCTACAAAGTTGGTTGCAAAACTTTATGACCTGGGTATCAACACCTGGCTTTGTAACTGGACACTGGACTTCCTGACCAATAGACCTTAGTCAGTGAGGTTAGGTAATTTCATCTCCTCTACTTTGACCCTTAACACTGGAGTTCCACAAGGCTGTGTATTGAGTCCTCTATTATATTCCCTTTTTACCCATGACTGTCTACCTAAGTGTGTGTCTAACACAATCATTAAGTTTGCAGATGACACCACTGTGGTAGGCAGGATCAGCAACAATGACAAGTCGGCCTATAGGGAGGAGGTAAAGCACCTGGTGACATAGTGTGCTGATAACAATCTGTCTCTTAACACCAAGAAGACCAAAGAGAATATTGTGGATTACAGAAAGACTAAACGCTATATACACATGTACATTTGCATAAATCTGTCTGAGGTAGAACGTGTGACCAGCTTTAAATTTCTGGGAACTAATATCACCGAAAACCTGTCCTAGACACTAAATACCTCCTTATTTCTCTTGCAAGGTGTATCCAGTCCACGGATTCATCCTTTACTTGTGGGATATTCTCATTCCCTACAGGAAGTGGCAAAGAGAGCACACAGCAGAGCTGTCCATATGGCTCCCCCTCTAGCTCCACCCCCCAGTCATTCTCTTTGCCGGCTTTAAGCACTAGGGTCTCTCTACGGGAGGGTAAAGTGAATGTGGTTAAACAGATTCCTCAGAGTCCCATCATTCAAGATGGAGACCATTCGGACAATCTTACCTATGATCCAGGAAGGTCAATATATGACTACCGTGGATCTAAAGGATGCGTACCTGCATATCCCTATCCACAAAGATCATCATCAGTTCCTCAGGTTCACTTTCCTAGGCAAGCATTACCAGTTCATGGCTCTTCCATTCGGTTTAGCCACTGCTCCCAGAATTTTCACAAAGGTGCTAGGGTCCCTTCTGGCGGTTCTAAGACCGCGGGGCATAGCAGTGGCGCCTTATTTGGACGACATCTTAATTCAGGCGCCGTCCTTTCACAGAGCCAAGGCTCACACAGAGATTGTTTTGGCCTTTCTGAGGTCTCACGGGTGGAAGGTGAACGTCAAAAAGAGTTCTCTGTCCCCACTCACAAGGGTTCCCTTCCTAGGAACACTAATAGATTCAGTAGAAATGAAAATATTTCTGACGGAGGTCAGAAAGTTGAAACATTTAACTACTTGCCAAGTTCTTCATTCCATTCCTCGGCCATCTGTAGCTCAGTGCATGGAGGCAATCAGATTAATGGTAGTGGCAATGGACATAGTCCCTTTTGCTCGGATACACCTCAGACCACTGCAACTATGCATGCTCAAACAGTGGAATGGGGATAATGCAGATTTGTCTCCTCAAATTCAGTTGGACCAGGAGACCAGAGATTCTCTTCTCTGGTGGTTGTCTCAGGACCACCTGTCTCAGGGAATATGTTTCCGCAGGCCAGAGTGGGTCATTGTAACGACCGACGCCAGTCTGTTAGGCTGGGGTGCAGTCTGGGACTCCCTGAAAGCTCAGGGCTTATGGTCTCGGGAAGAAACGCTTCTCCCGATAAACATTCTGGAACTGAGGGCGATATTCAACGCTCTTCAGGCATGGCCTCAACTAGCTGCGGCCAAATTAATCAGATTTCAGTCGGACAACATCACGACTGTAGCTTACGTCAATCATCAGGGGGGAACAAAGAGTTCCCTATCGATGACGGAAGTAACCAAGATAATCAGGCGGGCGGAGGATCGCTCTTGCCATCTCTCAGCAATTCACATCCCAGGAGTAGACAACTGGGAGGCGGATTTTCTAAGTCGTCAGACTTTTCACCCGGGGGAGTGGGAACTCCACCCGGAGGTATTTGCCCAGCTGACTATGCTATGGGGCACTCCAGAATTGGATCTGATGGCGTCCTGTCAGAACAAACTTCCTCTCTACGGGTCCAGGTCCCGGGACCCCAAGGCGGTATTGATAGATGCTCTAGCAGCGCCTTGGTCCTTCAATCTGGCTTATGTTTTTCCACCGTTTCCTCTCTTCCCGCGTCTGGTCGCCAGAATCAAGCAGGAGAAGGCTTCGGTGATTCTGATAGCGCCTGCGTGGCCATGCAGGACTTGGTATGCAGACCTAGTGGACATGTCATCTGTCCCACCATGGACACTGCCAATGAGGGAAGATCATCTAATACAGGGTCCGTTCAAGCATCCAAATCTAGTTTCTCTACGTCTGACTGCTTGGAGATTGAACGCTTAATTCTATCAAAGCGTGGGTTCTCCGAGTCAGTTATAGATACTCTGATTCAGGCTAGAAAGCCTGTCACCAGGAAAATCTACCATAAGATATGGTGGAAATATCTTTGTTGGTGTGAATCCAAGGGTTACTCATGGAGTAAGATTAGGATTCCCAGGATATTGTCCCTTCTCCAAGAAGGATTGAAGAAAGGTTTGTCAGCTAGTTCCTTAAAAGGACAAATATCTGCTCTGTCTATCCTTTTACACAAGCGTCTGGCAGAGGTACCAGACGTTCAAGCGTTTGCTCAGGCTTTAGTCAGAATCAAGCCTGTCTATAAACCTGTGGCTCCACCATGGAGTCTAAATCTAGTTCTTTCAGTTCTTCAAGGGGTTCCGTTTGAACCTTTACATTCCATAGATATTAAGTTGTTATCTTGGAAAGTTTTGTTTTTAGTAGCTATCTCTTCTGATCGAAGAGTTTCAGAATTATCTGCCTTACAGTGTGATTCACCTTACCTGGTGTTCCACGCAGATAAGGTAGTTTTGCGTACAAAGCCTGGTTTTCTTCCTAAAGTTGTTTCTAACAAGAATATTAACCAGGAAATAGTTGTTCCTTCTCTGTGTCCTAATCCTTCTTCGAAGAAGGAACGTCTGTTACACAATCTTGCTGTAGTTCGTGCTTTAAAGTTCTATTTACAAGCAACTAAGGATTTCAGACTAACATCTTCCTTGTTTGTTATCTATTCTGGTAAGAGGAGAGGTCAGAAAGCGACTGCTACCTCTCTTTCCTTTTGGCTGAAAAGCATCATCCGTTTGGCCTATGAGACTGCTGGCCAGCAGCCTCCTGAAAGAATTACTGCTCATTATACCAGAGCAGTGGCTTCCACATGGGCTTTCAAGAATGAGGCTTCTGTTGAACAGATTTGTAAGGCAGCGACTTGTCTTCACTGCATACTTTTGCCAAATTTTACAAATTCAATACTTTTGCTTCTTCGGAGGCTATTTTTGGGAGAGAGGTTTTGCATGCAGTGGTGCCTTCCGTTTAAGGTACCTGTCTTGTTCCCTCCCTTCATCCGTGTCCTAAAGCTTTGGTATTGGTATCCCACAAGTAAAGGATGAATCCGTGGACTGGATATACCTTGCAAGAGAAAACAGAATTCATGCTTACCTGATAAATTACTTTCTCTTGCGGAGTATCCAGTCCACGGCCCGCCCTGGCATTTAAGTCAGGTAAAATTTTTTTTATTTAAACTACAGTCACCACTGCACCCTATGGTTTCTCCTTTTTCTTCCTAACCTTTGGTCGAATGACTGGGGGGTGGAGCTAGAGGGGGAGCTATATGGACAGCTCTGCTGTGTGCTCTCTTTGCCACTTCCTGTAGGGAATGAGAATATCCCACAAGTAAAGGATGAACCCGTGGACTGGATACACCGCAAGAGAAAGTAATTTATCAGGTAAGCATAAATTCTGTTGTTTTTAAGGAGGCTGAAGAAAGTTAATCTGTCTTCCCAGATCCTTGTCAATTTTTATCACTGCACCATTGAGCGGTTCCTTACCAACTGCATCTCGGCGTGGTATGGCAACTGTACCAACCTTGACCGGAAAGCCCTGCAATGGGTGGTGAAAACCGCCCAGTACATCATCGGTGTTCAGCTACCCTCCATTGAGGACCTTCAGTACAGGTGATGCCTGCGAACAGCGCTGCATCATTGGAGACCCCTTATATCCCAGCTATAGATTGTTTGCTCCTCTGCCACCGGGGAAGCTGTACAGGAGTCTGAATAGCAAGATAGTCAGGCTATGGTCAATATTATTATTACTTCTACCCCTTTTCACCCCCCCCCCCCCACTTTCTTTCCTCTTTTTCCCCCTTCTATTAACCATCCCATCTCTTATTTTTAAGTTATCTCAGATTATAATTGCTGCTTATCATATACATTTATTTAACTTGCACTACTTACCTGTGCGCACTACACGGATTGCACCATGCACCTAACCTGTCAGTGTTATGCAAATTGTCAGTGTGGTACAAATAGGTCCTATTTGTACCACACTGACAATTTGCATAACACTGACACATTATTTTTCCGTACTTATATTTTTTATACAACTGATCTGTTGTCCACTATTCTGATTTGCACTTTGCACTTATTTGTACTATGCTGACAAATTATGGCCAACACACTAGGACCCTTAGTGTGTAAATTACTGCTTTTGCCATATTACACTTATGTTGCACATATTTTATGTTTTTTAAATTTTTTATTTATTATCCACATATACAATATACTATTTTTTTAATGATCAATATTACATATGTTACAATGTATGTATTCACACCTAAATCATTCCATTTTATAACTATCATTGTACTAGCTTTTGCACCTTACACTATTTGTAATGTCGGGATTAGATGTTTTTAATTGCATTTCGTTGGCCTTGTTTTTATACTTGTGCAATGACAATAAAAGGAATCTTATCTTATCAATCAATTCTAAGCCCATGAATCTAAGTCCCTCAACACTGCTGTCATGACACTCATAAAAGTGACGTGCCACGCCACTATCTTTAATTTTCTCATTGAGTATGTCCCTTCTATGTTCTTTCATACATTCCCTAGACCCACAATAGGTTTTTCCTACATAGAAGCGAGGGCATGAATAAGCTGCCATATAGATCACCCCTCACTCCTACAGGTAATATGTATTTCACTCTGTGTTGTTTACCTGCTGAGTCTGAAGCATATCTACCTCTAAGAAGATGTTTGCACACTTTACATCTACCACATGCATAACATCCACTGCTCTTTTGTTGTTTACCCAGCCATCCGCTTGTGCCTTTATAATGGCTATGAACCAGTTTGCCCTTTAGGGAGGGGGCTCGTCTAGCAGTCATAAGTGGGTATGTTCCCACAATTTTTTGAAGTTCATAATCAGCAGTTAGAATGTTCCAATGTTTAGTGAGTAGTGATCTATAAACCTATCCTCTGAGTTGACCTTTTTGCTCTTTTTGCTGGTAAAGCAACATTTGTCTTGGTGTATCTCTCGCCCTTTTATAGGCATAGTTAATGACCTGTGTGGACTGACCTTACTTGGCGGGATCAGACTGATATACTTAAGGAAAGTTTTCCTCTGTGAAAAGCACACTGGTCTAAAAGAGGCTGCTTCTGGGTGCTAAATCGCCATATAACTAGCTGATGAGCTGTTGTTCGTTCCAGCGTTTCTCTCTTTGTATGCAAATGACCTATGAATACCCTCTTGATTTAAATCTAGTTTTTAGATCTGAAAAAAAAAATCTTAAAACTAGTTTCAGACGAGCAGTTCCTTTTCTTTCATGTAATTAGCAAGAGTCCATGAGCTAGTGACGTATGGGATATACATTCCTACCAGGAGGGACAAAGTTTCCCAAACCTCAAAATGCCTATAAATACACCCCTCACCACACCCACAATTCAGCTTTACAAACTTTGCCTCCCATGGAGGTGGTGAAGTAAGTTTGTGCTAGATTCTACGTTGATATGCGCTTTGCAGCAGGCTGAAGCCCGATTTTCCTCTCAGAGTGCAGTGAATGTCAGAGGGATGTGAGAGAGTATTGCCTATTTGAATACCATGCTCTTCCTCTAGGGGATCTATTTCATATGTTCTCTGTTATCGGTCGTAGAGATTTCTTCTCCTACCTCCCTTTTCAGATCGACGATATACTCTTATATACCATTACCTCTACTGATTCTCGTTTCAGTACTGGTTTGGCTATCTACTATATGTAGATGAGTGTCTTAGGGTAAGTAAGTCTTATTTCTATTTATGACACTCAAAGCTATGGTTGGGCACTTTATATGTAAAGTTCTAAATATATGTGTTTAAACTTATATTTGCCATGATTCAGGATAATCAGTATTCCTTCATTCAGACTGTCAGTTTCATTTTTTTGGGAAAATGCATATAAATTTTATTTTTCTTACCTTAAAATTTTCAATTGACTTTTTTTCAAAATTGCGGGCTGTTAGGCTCGCTGGTGCAGAAAATGCTTCTATTTATTGCGTCATTCTTGGCGCGAGACTTTTTTGGCGCACAAATTTTCGTAATTTCCGGCGTCATAGTTGGCGCTGGAAGTTTTCACGTAATTTCGTCATTTTTTTGACGTATGTGTATTGCGGACGTTTTTTTTTTTGGCGCCAAAAAATATGGTCGTCATTCTTGGCGCCAAAATATGTGGGCGTTATACTTGGCGCCAAAAATGTGGGCATCATACTTGGCGCCAGTTTTTTTCACATTATTTCAGTCTCACTTTTTAGTTGCTTCTGGTTTTCTAGAGGCTTGTTTCATTTTGCATTTTTTCCCATTCCTGAAACTGCTATTTAAGGAATTTGATTATTTTGCTTTATATGTTGTTTTTTCTTTTACATATTGCAAGATGTCACTACCTGACCCTGGATCAGAATCTACTTCTGGAAAAGCGCTGCCTGATGTTGGTTCTACCAAAGCTAAGTGCATTTGTTGTAAACTTTTGGTAACTGTTTATTTTGTTTGCATTTTTTCCCATTCCTGAAACTGTCATATAAGGAAATTGATAATTTTGCTTTATATGTTGTTTTTTCTCTTACATATTGCAAGATGTCTCAGATTGACCCTGTCTCAGAATCTACTTCTGGAATCCTGTTGCCTGATGTCGGTTCTACCAAAGCTAAGTGCATTTGTTGTAAACTTGTGGTAACTGTTCCTCCGGCTGTAGTTTGTGTTAGTTGTCATGATAAACTTTCAAACACAGACAATATTTCCATTAGTAGTAATCCATTACCTGTTGTTGTTCCTTCAACATCTAATGTTCAGGATGTTCCTGTTAATGTTAACGAATTTGTTTCTAATTCTATTCGGAAGGCTCTGTCTGTTATTCCTCCTTCTAGTAAACGTAAGAGGTCTTTTAAAACTTCACATATTTCAGATGAATTTTTAAATGACCGCCATCATTCTGACTTATCTGTTTTTGATGAGGATCTTTCTGGTTCAGAAGATTCTACCTCAGATATGGACAGTGATAAATCTTCATATTTGTTTAAGATGGAGTTTATTCGTTCTTTACTTAAAGAAGTGTTGATTGCATTAGATATGGAGGAGTCTAGTCCTCTTGATATTAAAACTACTAAGCGTTTAAATTCAGTTTTTAAACCTCATGTAGTTATTCCAGAACATTTTCCAGTTCCTGATGCTATTTCAGAAGTAATTTCTAGGGAATGGTATAGTCTGGGTACTTAATTTACTCCTTCTCCAAAGTTTAAGAAATTGTACCCTTTGTCATCTGATAGATTAGAGTTTTGGGAGAAAATCCCCAAAGTTGATGGGGCTATCTCTACTCTTGCTAAACGTACTACTATTGCTACGGCAGATAGTACTTCATTTAAGGATCCTTTAGATAGGAAGCTTGAATCCTTTCTAAGGAAGGCTTATTTATGTTCAGGTAATCTTCTTAGACCTGCTATTTCTTTTTCTGATGTTGCTGCAGCTTCAACTTTCTGGTTGGAGGCTTTACCACAACAAGTGTCAGACCATAATGCTTATAGCATTGTTAAACTCCTTCAACATGCTAATAACTTTATTTGTGTTGCCATTTTTGATATCATCAGAATTGATGTCAGATATATGTCTTTAGCTATTGAGCTAGAAGAGCTTTATGGCTCAAGTCTTGGAATGCAGATATGACTTCTAAGTCAACTTTGCTTTCTCTTTCTTTCCAAGGTAATAAATTATTTGGTTCCCAGTTAGACTCAATAATTTCAACTGTTACTGGGGAAGGGAGCCTTTTTACCTCAGGATAAAAAAATCTAAAGGTAAATATAGGGCTGCTAATCGTTTTCGTTCCTTTCGTCAGAATAAGGAACAAAATCCTGACCCTTCCTCTAAAGGATCAGTTTCCGTTTGGAAACCTTCTCCAGTCTGGAATAAATCCAAGCCTTTTAGAAAGTCAAAACCAGCTCCCAAATCCGCATGAAGGTGCGGCCCTCATTCCAGCACAACTGGTAGGGGGCAGGTTACAATTTTTCAAAGATGTTTGGATCAATTCGATTCAGTCTTTGGATTCAGAACGTTGTTTCACAAGGGTACAGAATAGGTTTCAAGGTAAGACCGCCTGTGAGTAGATTCTTTCACGCATTCCAGTAAACCCAGTAAAAGCTCAAGCGTTTCTGAAATGTGTTTCAGATCTGGAGTCAGCTGGGGTAATTGTGCCAGTTCCAGTTCTGGAACAGGGCCTGGGGTTTTATTCAAATCTGTTCATTGTTCCAAAGAAATAGAATTCTTTCAGACCAGTTCTGGATCTAAAAATATTGAATCGTTATGTAAGGATACCAACATTCAAGATGGTGACATAAGGACTATTCTGCCTTTTTGTTCAGCAAGGGCATTATATGTCCACAATAGACTTACAGGATGCATATCTTCATATTCCAATTCATCCGGACCATTATCAGTTCCGGAGATTCTCTTTTCTAGACAAGCATTACCAGTTTGTTGCTCTTCCTTTTGGCCTAGCAACAGCTCCAAGGATCTTTTCAAAGGTTCTTGGTGCCCTTCTTTCTGTAATAAGGGAGCAGGGTATAGCGGTATTTCCTTATTTGGACGATATCTTGGTACTTGCTCAGTCTTTACATTCTGCAGAATCTCACACAAATCAACTTGTGTTGTTTCTTCAAAGACATGGTTGGAGGATCAATTTACCAAAGAGTTCCTTGATTCCTCAGACAAGGGTAACCTTTTTGGGTTTCCAAATCGATTCAATGTCCATGACTTTGTCTCTAACAGAAAAGAGAAGTCTGAAATTGGTTTCAGCTTGTCGAAACCTTCAGTCTCAATCTTTCCCTTCGGTAGCTTTGTGCATGGAAATTTTAGGTCTCATGACTGCTGCATCGGACGCAATCCCTTTTGCTTGTTTTCACATGAGATCTCTTCAGCTTTGTATGCTGAACCAATGGTGCAGGGATTATGATATCAAAATTAATATCCTTAAATCCCAATGTTCGATCTTCTCTGACTTGGTGGTTGGATCACCATCGTTTAGTTCAAGGGGCCTCTTTTGTTCGTCCAACCTGGACTGTGATCTCAACAGATGCAAGTCTTTCAGGTTGGGGAGTTGTATGGGGATCTCTGACAGCGCAGGGGGTTTGGGAATCTCAGGAGGCGAGATTACCAATCAACATTTTGGAACTCCGTGCGATTTTCAGAGCTCTTCAGTTCTGGCCTCTTCTGAAGAGAGAATCGTTTATTTGTTTTCAGACAGACAATGTCACAACCGTGGCATATGTCAATCATCAAGGGGGGACTCACAGTCCTCAGGCTATGAAAGAAGTATCTCGGATACTTGTATGGGCAGAATCCAGCTCCTGTCTAATTTCTGCGGTTCACATCCCAGGTATAGACAATTGGGAAGCGGATTATCTCAGTCGCCAGACGTTACATCCGGGAGAATGGTCTCTTTACCCAGAGGTATTTCTTCAGATTGTTCAAATCTGGGGGCTTCCAGAAATAGATCTGATGACCTCTCATCTAAACAAGAAACTTCCCAGGTATTTGTCCAGATCCAGGGATCCTCAGGCGGAAGCAGTGGACGCATTGTCACTTCCTTGGAATTATCAACCTGCTTATATCTTTCCACCTCTAGTTCTTCTTCCAAGAGTGATTTTCAAAATCCTTATGGAGCGTTCGTTTGTACTGCTGGTGGCTCCAGCATGGCCACACAGGTTTTGGTATGCGGATCTCGTTCGGATGGCCAGTTGCTAACCTTGGACACTTCCGTTAAGGCCAGACCTTCTGTCTCAAGGCCCATTTTTCCATCAGGATCTCAAATCATTAAATTTGAAGGTATGGAGATTGAACACTTAATACTTAGTCATAGAGGTTTCTCTGACTCCAGCGATTCCCCCTCCTGCCGCTCGTCACTTCATACGTCAGCAATGACGAATACAGCATCCTCCAATCACGGCTCTCCCCCCCCCCCCCAGGGGAATCATTGCTTGATTGGAGGTAGCCGGATTTGTTATTTTTGACATATGAGGAAGCTTGCGACGGGCGGGGGGAAAGCACTGGAGCAGCTTTCAAGATTAAAAGCTAAGTATTTTAACCAAACGAGTGAAATGTAAAGTTTGATGAATGAAACTGCCCCTGTTTTTAATAGGGTTTTTAAAAACCGGGTACTGATTCATCAAACTTGACATTCACTTTAACATAAGATGATAGGGATGTTAAGAAAGGGCGGAGACACCAATCAATATATTTAGTCACCCCTTCAGTAAGGCCCCCCATCCCGACACAATCAGTCTCCCGGGTGGGGTTGTCTTATTTTTATGACTTTTAAAATAAGCCTTATATTTGATGCAAGTAATAAACACATAGATAAAGTAAGCTTGCTCCTATGTATTGATAAGAATTGTTGATTTGCAAACGCTTACTTGCCTATATTGGTGTTGTATATATGCAGAATCCTACTGTTAAAATTTTATATTAGTAATTGCCATTCACGACCACTGTGATGGTATTTAAACAGTTAAAGGGACACTAAACCCCCATGGCTCCGCGGTCGCCGATCTTCAGTTCCAGGGTCGCCGGTCTTCAGCTCCGCAGTCTTCCGCTTTGCGAAGGATGTTCCAGGAAGAAGAAAGCAGAGGTCGCCGCTTGGAAGAAGATTTCACCGCCTGGAACAGGACCTTCTCCGCCGGACTTCAGGAACCGTGAGTAGCAACCTGGGGCTTAGACTTAGGGGTTTTTTTTTATTTTATTTTTATTTTATTTAGATAGGGTGGGCATTAAAAGAACTGAATGCCCTTTTAAGGGCAATGCCCAACAAATGCCCTTTTCAGGGCAATGGGTAGTTTAGGGTTTTTAGTGTAGTGCTAGGTTATTTTATTTGGGGGGGTTTGGTGGGTGGGGGGTTTTACTGTTAGGGGGGTGGTTGTATTTTCTTGTAAAAGAGATGATTATCTTGGGGCAATGCCCTGCAAAGAGCCCTTTTAAGGGCTACTGGTAGTTTATTAGAGTAGGGGGTGTTTTTATTTTGGGGGGCTTTTTTATTTTCATAGGGATTAGGTATAATTTTTTAAAACTTGGTAATTTTCTTTTTTATTTTCTGTAATTTTAGATTTTGTTTATTTTCTGTAATTGTAGCTTAAAGGCACAGTCTACTCCAGAATTTTGATTACTGTCCCTTTAATTTATACTTAGTTTATTTGTATTTTTAAAGTAGTGTTAGTTTTTTTAAAAAATGTAATAACTTTAGTATTTTGTAAATTAGGTAATTTGGGTTCATTTAGGGGGGTTTAGGTTAGGGGTTAGGTTTATTGCGTTGTGGGCTTTGGCGTTTTAGGGTTTAATCGTTTTAATGGGTTTATTGCGTTGTGGGCTTTGGCGGTTTAGGGGTTATTAGTTTTAATGGGTTTATTGCGTTGTGGGCTTTGGCGGTTTAGGGGTTAATAGTTTTAATGGGTTTATTGCGTTGTGGGCTTTGGCGGTTTAGGGGTTAATAGTTTTTATGGGTTTATTGCGTTGTGGGCTTTGGCGGTTTATGGGGTTAATAGTTTTGATGGGTTTATTGCTTGTGTGTTAATGGCGGATTAGGGGTTAATAGTTTTAATAGGTAGTTTGCGATGTTGGGGTTGGCGGATTTAGGGGTTAATAATTTAGTTATTACTTGCGGTGTGGATTTGATGGCGGATGTAGGGGTTAATAGTTTAATTAGCCTTATTGTGTTGTGGGGGGTTGCCTGTCTAGTAGTTAATACATTTATTATTAGTAGTGAGAGGGGGGGATTGCGGATATAGGGGTTTTTACGCGTCCCGCTTATTTTTGGGAGGCGTGTTAGACTTTTACGGGAGATTTGTTATTTTCTTTACTTTTTTTAGGCGCCAGCAGTTTCTAAAGTGCCGTAAGTCACTGGCAACTCCAGAAATTTGTATTTATGCTCATTTCTGGACATCGCTAGTTTATCCGACTTACAACACTTTATGAGCTGCCGGCGCCATATATATGCAATACCCCGATGTACAAGGTGAAATTACAGGAGGCGCGGGTTGCAGCGCTTTTGCGCTGAAGCCTGCGCCATATATGTAATCGCGTCCCCTATCAGCAACTAAATAGTGTGTACATTTTCTGTTAACTGAGCCCATTCCTCTCCTCTGAAGGGACACTTTCTACTTGAACTGTATTTGTACCAATATTCATACAGCACAAACATGCATCATGTTTTTCCTGACAGTGGCGTCACGAATTGGAGGCGGACACACAGCCAGTGTGTTTCTGAAATAGCCGGTCCTGGCACAAGGGGTAAGAAGACCTGCCTATCAACATATACCAAGTCAGAGCTGGTGAGTCCTTGCGGAAGATCTGGTGGTCCGGTGAGCTTGGTCTCTAGGAGGACCGCTGGTCTGTTTACCTGCTGCAGTGTTTTATACTGTGAATTCCCTGTCACTAAGAGAGGCTTACTTAGCCCTGTTTTGTTACAATTATATGAACTGCAACATGTTGTAGATATATTGTTCACTATTCCAGGTGGAACTTTAACAGATTGCTGATTACGTTGTGCCACAGTACATGGCTATGATATATTTTAAGTTGCAACATTTATACCGGTAACATTTATTCAGGGATCCCTGATATAGGCTCAGTTGAATTTCTTTGTTATTGCCCTAATAAATATTAATTTGATTTATCTCAATATGAGTGTGATGTATACGCTGATTTATTCTTAAAGGGATGGTGTCTGTAATTTTGTATTTGATTGACTTTATAAGGGGGTTGCAGGATTAGGTTTACTGTTAGTGTTCTTTGATCAATTTAATTATTTAAACTTCCTGCACCAGGATCACCACAATTAATTATACAAGGGGTGCCCTGTCCCTAGCCACCCATATCCTAATAAATAAATTATATATATATATATATATATATATATATATATATATATATATATATATATATATACATATAAATATGCCTTAAAGGGGTATTGTAACTTGTTTTTTTTTTGTTTGTTTGTTTTAAAAAAATATTCAATTTAATGTGTTACCAATGATCTATTTTACCTGTGGTGTTTATTAAATTGTTTACAGTTTTTTATTTTGTCATTTAAAAAAGCTACTTTTGCCCTTTGAAATTACCCCATTACTGAAAATATGAATACTGCAGTATTTTATAAGAAAAGGTATGCAAAAAAGCAGCAAAAAATCCTAAAAAAAAAAGCAGCAAGAAATCCTACTTCCCAATTGGTAGAGAGGGCACAGTCCATTTGGAAGGGTGTTCCTGCAGTTGCTTTGAATACAATTAACTCTTATTAGTTGTTAACCTAAGAATATTGTCTCTTTAAATTCTGTCAAAAGATTCTATTTGCATGGAACTTAAAGTTGTATGCATGTGTATCCTAATGCCAGTGGTGATGGGTTTGTTGCAACAGCTGCTTTGCAGCATGTGTTGTATGTAACCAACTGCCTTATGCAGACCTGGATACTTTGAAAAATATTTTATAGCACTTATTAAATGGACATGAAAACTTACATTTTCTTTCCAAAGGAAGGGAGAGTCCACAACTTCATTCATTAAAGTTGGTAATATCAACACCAGGTGGAGGCAGAGACATACCAGCCAAAGGCTATAAATATCCCTCCCACTTCCCATATCCCCCTAGTCATTCTTTGCCTTTCATCACTAAAGGAGGATGGCAGAAAAAGTGTTAGAAGAAGATAGTCCTTTAATGGGTATTTTCCCTTCAAGAGAGGACTGGGGTTTTTACAGTAACTATGTAAGTCGCTCACTGAATGTGGTGGTGAACGTTGGATTCAGATGTTACAGGGAAGTTCTCTGTATTGATCTTGATGCTCAACCTAACGAACCCTGGGTAACAAGTGTTAACGAGTTACACTGTCCCTGGCAGGAGTACAAAAAGTCTGTCGCACTTTGGGTTGCTGTGTCTGCTCCACAACACTGATCCTGGGGTAAGTCCCTTATCTATTTATGGGAATGTGCCTAGTGGGTATTATCTCTCCCCTAATATAGAGGGACGGCTTTATTCGCAGTGTGACAAGTGTTAATCTATCGGATCCAGGGTTGAATTTACCTCCGCAGTTGAGGTTATGTGTATGGGGCAGTTGGGGACATGTGCTGCTTTGCTCCGTAGTTCGGAGCACTCGTTAAGGAATTATGGCTTTGCGCTGATTCAGTTTGCTGTGGGTGCGGGCTTAGTTATGTGATCACATGACCAGCCAACATCTCTTCCACTATAGCAGCTCCGGTTGTCTCAGGCTGCAGTTTTCTTTCTTTCATAGTCTACTGACTAGACTTCAGCTCTGGGTTACTGGGAGGTGGTGAGCACCCCAGCCTAGGTGTGGATAGAGGTACCCCTCTGCGCTTCAACGCTTTTCTCACACTTAAGCATTTTTTTGTGGGGATCATTATCCGCTATGGAAGACTCTGATGTTAATCCTTCAGAGGGTTCTGTCCCTACTATAACAATTTCCAATGCTTGTTTATATCGCAAAGAGGCCATGGTTTGTCCACCTGCTCAATTTTGTTCTAGTTGTATAGGTTTTGTGTTATAAGCTAGGAAGACTAGAACAGTTAACCCAAACTCTGATAACTGTAACCCCTCTGAGCTTTCCACCTCTCAGGACTCTGTTGTCCAGGAGATGCCCACTTTTAACTCTGCAACCCTGATTAAACCCTACTTTACAATCGGTTCCCCGCGGCTTGCTCATCCCTCCAGCGGGAGGTGTTTTTTTTCCAGCAGATTTTACTTTTCAGTTGCAATCTGCTGTTTATGTGGCCCTAAATGCTTTACCTATCTCTGGGACACGTAAGAGAAAGGTCAATCACAGTTTTACTGATTTGGGGGATACTACTTCTCTTTCTGAGGGTGAGTTAGAGGTTTCAGAGGTTAAATCTCCTGCCTCATAGGAACCTAGCTTTAAATTTAAAATTGAACATCTACGTTTTTCTTTTAAATGAGGTTCTCTCTATAATGCAAAAAATAGAATGCCCCTCATGGTATAGATCAGTATAAACAGAGCAGTGGTGAGGGGGAAACAATCCTCATCAAACGATCCCACAGTTCAAAGGAAAGTCGATATACAGAGCAATCAGTAGATCAATGGATCACAGGAGGACTTTTCCAGTACCGTATCCAAACAGAAATTACGTAGCAACAAGATGGGGTAAAAAACATAATTCATATTGGCAAGAGTCCATGAGCTAGTGATGTATGGGATATCCTTAAAGGGACACTGAACCCAAATTTTTTCTTTCGTGATTCAGATATAGCATGCAATTTTAAGCAACTTTCTAATTTACTCTTATTATACAATTTTATTTATTCTCTTGGTATCTTTATTTGAAATGCAAGAATGTAAGTTTAGATGCCGGCCCATTTTTGGTGAACAACCTGGGTTTGTCCTTGCTGATTGGTGGATAAATTCATCCACCAATAAAAAAAGTGCTGTCCAGTGTTCTGACCCCCCAAAAAAAAGCTTAGATGCCTTTTTCAAATAAAGATAGCAAGAGAACGAATAAAATTTGATAATAGGAGTAAATTAGAAAGTTGCTTAAAATTGCATGCTCTATCTGAATCATGAAAGAAAAAACTTGGGTTCAGTGTCCCTTTAAGAGATTGTTGTTCCTTCCTTTTGTTTTAATCCATCTTCCTTGTAGGAGCGTTTGCTCCACAATCGGGACGTTGTGCTTGCTTTAAAATTCATCTCCAGACCACGAAGGATTTCAGATCAATTCCTTTATTTCCTGGCAGGGAGAGTCCACCACCCCGCCCGTAAAATAAATTTGGCGGCTTCACTTTATTCTGTCTTCTGGCACCTCTAAACCTTAATGTTTCTCCTGCTTTTCCTTATTTCCTTATTTCCTCGGCCGAATGACTGGGGGGATAGGGAGAAGTGGGAGAGATATTTATAGCCTTTGGCTGGGGTGTCTTTGCCTCCTTCTAGTGGCCAGGTGTTGATATTCCCAACAGTAATGAATGAAGTCGTGGATTCTCCCTGCAGGAAAGAAAGGAATTTATCTGGTAAGCATACATTTTGTTTCTCTTTCATGATTCAGAACATACAATTTAAACAACTTTCCAATTTACTTCAGTTATCAAATTTGCTTAATTTCTTTGGTATTCTTTGTTTTAGGACCAACTATACACTACTGGGAGCTAGTTGATAACATCTGATGAGACAATTACATAAGACATACAGTATATGTATATCAGCCAATCAACAGCTAGCTCCCAGTAGGGCAATAATGCTCCAGCGCCTACCTAGGTATGCTTTTCAACATGCTTGTTTATCTTGTGATGTTAGAAATGGTCATCACAGAAATAAATGTTGTAATATACAAATTGGTCATAATTGAAGATTATTTTTACATAACATATTCTACCAACCACTGTGATTTGTTAGATCATGTCATTTTCGTACTATCGACCCTGCAAGTTTGTGTCTCAAATGGGGTTATATATATATAGCTAAAGTACTGCTTGGGAGCCACAGAGAACTGCTGGCCCCAGTCAAACATTACAGCTGAACCATTCAATAGTGGCAGTCCCACTGGCTTTTGCAACTGCCGCTGCTGATTGGCTCAGAGCATGTACTTTGTAGTGCACAATGTCCCTTTAAGGTGACATTAGATATTAAAATTACATTTCTCCAACATAGGTGTGTCCGGTCCACGGCGTCATCCTTACTTGTGGGATATTCTCTTCCCCAACAGGAAATGGCAAAGAGCCCAGCAAAGCTGGTCACATGATCCCTCCTAGGCTCCGCCTACCCCAGTCATTCTCTTTGCCGTTGTACAGGCAACATCTCCACGGAGATGGCTTAGAGTTTTTTAGTGTTTAACTGTAGTTTTTATTATTCAATCAAGAGTTTGTTATTTTGAAATAGTGCTGGTATGTACTATTTACTCAGAAACAGAAAAGAGATGAAGATTTCTGTTTGTATGAGGAAAATGATTTTAGCAACCGTCACTAAAATCCATGGCTGTTCCACACAGGACTGTTGAGAGCAATTAACTTCAGTTGGGGGAACAGTGAGCAGTCTCTTGCTGCTTGAGGTATGACACATTCTAACAAGACGATGTAATGCTGGAAGCTGTCATTTTCCCTCTGGGATCCGGTAAGCCATGTTTATTACGATTGTAAATAAGGGCTTCAAAAAGGGCTTATTAAGACTGTAGACTTTTTTTGGGCTAAATCGATTGATTATTAACTCATATTTAGCCTTGAGGAATCATTTTATCTGGGTATTTTGATATAATAATATCGGCAGGCACTGTTTTAGACACCTTATTCTTTAGGGGCTTTCCCAAAGCATAGGCAGAGTCTCATTTTCGCGCCGGTGTTGCGCACTTGTTTTTGAGAGGCATGGCATGCAGTCGCATGTGAGAGGAGCTCTGATACTTAGAAAAGACTTTCTGAAGGCGTCATTTGGTATCGTATTCCCCTTGGGGCTTGGTTGGGTCTCAGCAAAGCAGATACCAGGGACTGTAAAGGGGTTAATGTTCAAAACGGCTCCGGTTCCGTTATTTTAAGGGTTAAAGCTTCCAAATTTGGTGTGCAATACTTTTAAGGCTTTAAGACACTGTGGTGAAAATTTAGTAAATTTTGAACAATTCCTTCATGTTTTTTCGCATTTGCAGTTATAAAGTGTGTTCAGTTTAAAATTTAAAGTGACAGTAACGGTTTTATTTTAAAACGTTTTTTGTACTTGTTATCAAGTTTATGCCTGTTTAACATGTCTGAACTACCAGATAGACTGTGTTCTGAATGTGGGGAAGCCAGAATTCCTATTCATTTAAATAAATGTGATTTATGTGACAATGACAATGATGCCCAAGATGATTCCTCAAGTGAGGGGAGTAAGCATGGTACTGCATCATTCCCTCCTTCGTCTACACGAGTCTTGCCCACTCAGGAGGCCCCTAGTACATCTAGCGCGCCAATACTCCTTACTATGCAACAATTAACGGCTGTAATGGATAATTCTGTCAAAAACATTTTAGCCAAAATGAACACTTATCAGCGTAAGCGCGACTGCTCTGTTTTAGATACTGAAGAGCATGACGACGCTGATATTAATATTTCTGAAGGGCCCCTAACTCAGTCTGATGGGGCCAGGGAGGTTTTGTCTGAGGGAGAAATTACTGATTCAGGGAACATTTCTCAACAAGCTGAACCTTATGTGATTGCATTTAAATTTAAGTTGGAACATCTCCGCATTCTGCTTAAGGAGGTATTATCCACTCTGGATGATTGTGACAAGTTGGTCATCCCAGAGAAACTATGTAAAATGGACAAGTTCCTAGAGGTGCCGGGGCTCCCAGAAGCTTTTCCTATACCCAAGCGGGTGGCGGACATTGTTAATAAAGAATGGGAAAGGCCCGGTATCCCTTTCGTCCCTCCCCCCATATTTAAAAAATTGTTTCCTATGGTCGACCCCAGAAAGGACTTATGGCAGACAGTCCCCAAGGTCGAGGGAGCGGTTTCCACTTTAAACAAACGCACCACTATACCCATAGAGGATAGTTGTGCTTTCAAAGATCCTATGGATAAAAAATTAGAAGGTTTGCTTAAAAAGATGTTTGTTCAGCAGGGTTACCTTCTACAACCAATTTCATGCATTGTCCCTGTCGCTACAGCCGCATGTTTCTGGTTCGATGAGCTGATAAAGGCGGTCGACAGTGATTCTCCTCCTTATGAGGAGATTAGGGACAGAATCAATGCTCTCAAATTGGCTAATTCTTTCACCCTAGACGCCACTTTGCAATTGGCTAGGTTAGCGGCTAAGAATTCTGGGTTTGCTATTGTGGCACGCAGAGCGCTTTGGTTGAAATCTTGGTCGGCTGATGCGTCTTCCAAGAACAAGCTACTTAACATTCCTTTCAAGGGGAAAACGCTGTTTGGCCCTGACTTGAAAGAGATTATCTCGGATATCACTGGGGGTAAGGGCCACGCCCTTCCTCAGGATCGGCCTTTCAAGGCAAAAAATAAACCTAATTTTCGTCCCTTTCGTAGAAATGGACCAGCCCAAAGTGCTACGTCCTCTAAGCAAGAGGGTAATACTTCTCAAGCCAAGCCAGCTTGGAGACCAATGCAAGGCTGGAACAAGGGAAAGCAGGCCAAGAAACCTGCCACTGCTACCAAGACAGCATGAAATGTTGGCCCCCGATCCGGGACCGGATCTGGTGGGGGGCAGACTCTCTCTCTTCGCTCAGGCTTGGGCAAGAGATGTTCTGGATCCTTGGGCGCTAGAAATAGTCTCCCAAGGTTATCTTCTGGAATTCAAGGGACTTCCCCCAAGGGGGAGGTTCCACAGGTCTCAGTTGTCTTCAGACCACATAAAAAGACAGGCATTCTTACATTGTGTAGAAGACCTGTTAAAAATGGGAGTGATTCATCCCGTTCCATTAAGAGAACAAGGGATGGGGTTCTACTCCAATCTGTTTATAGTTCCCAAAAAAGAGGGAACGTTCAGACCAATCTTAGATCTCAAGATCTTAAACAAGTTTCTCAAGGTTCCATCGTTCAAGATGGAAACCATTCGAACTATTCTTCCTTCCATCCAGGAAGGTCATTTCATGACCACGGTGGATTTAAAGGATGCGTATCTACATATTCCTATCCACAAGGAACATCATCGGTTCCTGAGGTTCGCATTCCTGGACAAACATTACCAGTTCGTGGCGCTTCCTTTCGGATTAGCCACTGCTCCAAGGTTTTTCACAAAGGTACTAGGGTCCCTTCTAGCTGTGCTAAGACCAAGGGGCATTGCTGTAGTACCTTACTTGGACGACATTTTGATTCAAGCGTCGTCCCTTCCTCAAGCAAAGGCTCACACGGACATTGTCCTGGCCTTTCTCAGATCTCACGGATGGAAAGTGAACGTGGAAAAGAGTTCTCTATCTCCGTCAACAAGGGTTCCCTTCTTGGGAACAATAATAGACTCCTTAGAAATGAGGATTTTTCTGACAGAGGCCAGAAAAACAAAACTTCTAGACTCTTGTCGGATACTCCATTCCGTTCCTCTTCCTTCCATAGCTCAGTGCATGGAAGTGATCGGGTTGATGGTAGCGGCAATGGACATAGTTCCTTTTGCACGCATTCATCTAAGACCATTACAACTGTGCATGCTCAGTCAGTGGAATGGGGACTATACAGACTTGTCTCCGAAGATACAAGTAAATCAGAGGACCAGAGACTCACTCCGTTGGTGGCTGTCCCTGGACAATCTGTCACGAGGGATGACATTCCGCAGACCAGAGTGGGTCATTGTCACGACCGACGCCAGTCTGATGGGCTGGGGCGCGGTCTGGGGATCCCTGAAAGCTCAGGGTCTTTGGTCTCGGGAAGAATCTCTTCTACCGATAAATATTCTGGAACTGAGAGCGATATTCAATGCTCTCAAGGCTTGGCCTCAGCTAGCGAGGGCCAAGTTCATACGGTTTCAATCAGACAACATGACAACTGTTGCGTACATCAACCATCAGGGGGGAACAAGGAGTTCCCTGGCGATGGAAGAAGTGACCAAAATCTTTCTATGGGCGGAGTCTCACTCCTGCCACCTGTCTGCTATCCACATCCCAGGAGTGGAAAATTGGGAAGCGGATTTTCTGAGTCGTCAGACATTGCATCCGGGGGAGTGGGAACTCCATCCGGAAATCTTTGCCCAAGTCACTCAGCTGTGGGGCATTCCAGACATGGATCTGATGGCCTCTCGTCAGAACTTCAAAGTTCCTTGCTACGGGTCCAGATCCAGGGATCCCAAGGCGGCTCTAGTGGATGCACTAGTAGCACCTTGGACCTTCAAACTAGCTTATGTGTTCCCGCCGTTTCCTCTCATCCCCAGGCTGGTAGCCAGGATCAATCAGGAGAGGGCGTCGGTGATCTTGATAGCTCCTGCGTGGCCACGCAGGACTTGGTACGCAGATCTGGTAAATATGTCATCGGCTCCTCCTTGGAAGCTACCTTTGAGACGAGACCTTCTTGTTCAGGGTCCGTTCGAACATCCGAATCTGGTTTCACTCCAGCTGACTGCTTGGAGATTGAACGCTTGATCTTATCGAAGCGAGGATTCTCAGATTCTGTTATCGATACTCTTGTTCAGGCCAGAAAGCCTGTAACTAGAAAGATTTACCACAAAATTTGGAAAAAATATATCTGTTGGTGTGAATCTAAAGGATTCCCTTGGGACAAGGTTAAGATTCCTAGGATTCTATCCTTCCTTCAAGAAGGATTGGAAAAAGGATTATCTGCAAGTTCCCTGAAGGGACAGATTTCTGCCTTGTCTGTGTTACTTCACAAAAAGCTGGCCGCTGTGCCAGATGTTCAAGCCTTTGTTCAGGCTCTGGTTAGAATTAAGCCTGTTTACAAACCTTTGACTCCTCCTTGGAGTCTCAATTTAGTTCTTTCAGTTCTTCAGGGGGTTCCGTTTGAACCCTTGCATTCCGTTGATATTAAGTTATTATCTTGGAAAGTTTTGTTTTTAGTTGCAATTTCTTCTGCTAGAAGAGTTTCAGAATTATCTGCTCTGCAGTGTTCTCCTCCTTATCTGGTGTTCCATGCAGATAAGGTGGTTTTACGTACTAAACCTGGTTTTCTTCCAAAAGTTGTTTCTAACAAAAACATTAACCAGGAGATTATCGTACCTTCTCTGTGTCCGAAACCAGTTTCAAAGAAGGAACGTTTGTTGCACAATTTGGATGTTGTTCGCGCTCTAAAATTCTATTTAGATGCTACAAAGGATTTTAGACAAACATCTTCCTTGTTTGTTGTTTATTCCGGTAAAAGGAGAGGTCAAAAAGCAACTTCTACCTCTCTCTCTTTTTGGATTAAAAGCATCATCAGATTGGCTTACGAGACTGCCGGACGGCAGCCTCCCGAAAGAATCACAGCTCATTCCACTAGGGCTGTGGCTTCCACATGGGCCTTCAAGAACGAGGCTTCTGTTGATCAGATATGTAGGGCAGCGACTTGGTCTTCACTGCACACTTTTACCAAATTTTACAAGTTTGATACTTTTGCTTCTTCTGAGGCTATTTTTGGGAGAAAGGTTTTGCAAGCCGTGGTGCCTTCCATTTAGGTGACCTGATTTGCTCCCTCCCTTCATCCGTGTCCTACAGCTTTGGTATTGGTTCCCACAAGTAAGGATGACGCCGTGGACCGGACACACCTATGTTGGAGAAAACAGAATTTATGTTTACCTGATAAATTACTTTCTCCAACGGTGTGTCCGGTCCACGGCCCGCCCTGGTTTTTTTAATCAGGTCTGATAATTTATTTTCTTTAACTACAGTCACCACGGTACCATATGGTTTCTCCTATGCAAATATTCCTCCTTAACGTCGGTCGAATGACTGGGGTAGGCGGAGCCTAGGAGGGATCATGTGACCAGCTTTGCTGGGCTCTTTGCCATTTCCTGTTGGGGAAGAGAATATCCCACAAGTAAGGATGACGCCGTGGACCGGACACACCGTTGGAGAAAGTAATTTATCAGGTAAACATAAATTCTGTTTTATTTGTAGAACTTTTGATAAATATTGTCTATTTTCTAAAATCGGGTCATTTAAAAATGCAGTCTCTCTCTCTCTCTCTCTCTATCTATCTATCTATCTATCTATGCTGAACAGTATTTGAAGTCTGCTTTTTGTAAGTTTGACTATTTAATTCATATTTCAGTACTGTTAATGTCATAGAAGCACATTAGTGTTAACCCCTAAAGACCAGCGCCGTACCCTGTATGACGCTGGTCGTTATGCCCTGGGCTTCTCTCTGCCGCAATTTCGCTAAAAATAGAGAGATCACGCTCTTTCTGCGTGTCCCACGAGTGGAGCACTGCAGAAATAGATTTGCAGAGTTACCGGTGGTGCCGATCGTTGGTGGTTGGAAGGGGTAAAGAGGGAGGCGGGTGGGTGGTCTATCGCTGGAGGAGGGCAGAAGTTGGTGGGACCGCTCGGCCATGCTACAGGGAATAAAAAAAAATAACTGCGTCATTGAGGGGGATCCGTTAACGGAAAGGGATCGGGGGGGACAGCTACGCTGCAGAATTATTTATTTATTTTTTTTTTTTTTTTAAATTAGCCATTTTTGCAGCAAACTGGGTACTAGCAGACCGCTGCCAGTACCTAAGATGGCGGCAGAGGGGGGAGGGTTAGAGAGCTTTTTTTAGGCGGGGATCAGGGAGGTTGGAAGGGTTAGGGGGGAACCTACTCTGCAGAAAATACATTTTTATATTTTTTTTTATATATATTAAAAAAGACATTCTGCCAGTACTTAAGATGGCAGTGACAATTGTGAGGTGGGGCAGGGAAGAGAGCTATTTGAGGGGGGTCAGGGAGGGATCAGGGGGTGGGATGTGTCAGGCTGATCTCTACACTAAAGCTAAAATTAACCCTACAAGCTACCTAATTAACCCCTTCACTGCTGGGCATAATACAAGTATGGTGCGCAGCGGCATTTAGCGGCCCTCTAATTACCAAAAAGCAATGCCAAAGCCATATATGTCTATTTCTGAACAAAGGGGATCCCAGAGAAGCATTTACATCCATTTGTGCCATGATTGCACAAGCTGTTTGTAAATAATTTCAGTGAGAAATCCTAAAATTGTGAAAATGTTAACTTTTTTTTTTATTTGATCGCATTTGGCGGTGAAATGGTGGCATGAAATATACCAAAATGGGCCTAGATCAATACTTTGAAACTACTATAAAAATATATAGATTTGATAGGTAAATATAAAAAAGGGCTCTTTCTGTTTAAATGTAGTGATGGCAAAAATGCTAAAAATGCTCTGGTCTTTTGTGGAAGCTTTTGTCTAAAATGCAGACAGACTTCTGTAATGTTTTGCATACACAAATTGTGTGATCATAACCTTCCTAGATAAGCAGTTTTTTTTACATTTCCTTGTGAGATTGGTATACACAAATTGTGTGACCATAACTTGCCTAGATAAGCAGTTTTTGTACATTTCCTTGTGAGATTAGAGAAATTAGCTTCACTTGCTCTTCCTTAAAGTGAATGTAAAGTCAGCTTCATGACTAAGGTTCTCTGTAACAGCTGTTTATAAAAAACTGGAGTTTCATTCATCTATTTGTAAATATTTAAATATATACCTTTTATTTTTAATAATTTATGTTGCTTCCCGTTATTCTCATCCTCCACCCGGCATTCGCGCTCCGTCCGTGTTGATTATAATGGACGTCTTCCGAGCCAATTATAGCTCTAACCACAGGGGGACCCACCCCCTTAGGATGACGTAATTAGTCCTTCTTGCGCTTGCATTCTATTGTGGTTCTCAGCTCGTTAGCGTAAGCGAGGGCACATTTCGCGCATGCGCAATAGACTAGTATACAGAGTTTTTTTAGTATAGTAGTATAGACTAGTATACAGAGTATTTTACTTGGCGGTATTACAGGCTGGGGGTAGGAGATCCTGTCCTTCGCTTCGCAACGATAGTATTCATTGAATTTACTGATTCAATGAATACTATGTTTGATAGCGGATACAGGAGTAACGCATGCGCAATGGCAGACTTAAACGGGAGCGTGCATTGCCGATACGTAAACAGCGGGTGGGACCGCTGTATACGTAATATGGAGGAGAATAAGGAAACAGTGAGTGCGAGGAGCGGGTAAAGTAAATGAACGATATTTACTATATAAAATTAAAAACAAATTAATAGTTTTAGTAAAAATTATATTGGCGGTATGCTTAATAGGATGATTGTCTACATAAATATATCATCCAAACCGGAAAAATTGCCATTCACTTTAAAGGGTAAGTATACTAAGAAAATAATTCTTTAAATATTTTTATTAAAAAGTATGTTGAAACTGATATTTAACGCTAACAGAAAGTGCATGTGTGTGAACATTTTTTTAATTACACTTGTTTGGATGCAACGCAGATTTTAACTTTAGTACCATATATTTGGATGTGGTTATTTATAATATATATATAATTATATTTTATGTAACTTGATAATATGTTTATTATTAGTAGCACTTTATTGTTTAAACCTACTTTCTACCTGTGAAATTATACGTTTCAGTTCTCTTCTCTTTGTGGCAAGTTGACGGTGTACCTTATCTTAATTTTTTTTTCAAAATTCTTCTCTTTTAACAACAGATCTTTATTTACAGGGACACTAAACACAAATTGTTATATATATATATATACACAAAAGTGAGTACACCCCTCACATTTTTGTAAATATTTTATTATATCTTTCATGTAATTGGCAAGAGTCCATGAGCTAGTGACGTATGGGATATACATTCCTACCAGGAGGGGCAAAGTTTCCCAAACCTCAAAATGCCTATAAATACACCCCTCACCACACCCACAAATCAGTTTTACAAACTTTACCTCCTATGGAGGTGGTGAAGTATGTTTGTGCTAGATTTCTACGTTGATATGCGCTTCTCAGCATGTTGAAGCCCGGTTCCTCTCAGAGTGCAGTGAATGACAGAGGGATGTGAAGGGAGTATTACCTATTGAATGCAATGGTCATTCTAACTGGGATCTATTTAATAGGTTCTCTGTTATCGGTCGTAGTGATTCAGCTCCTACCTCCCTTTTCAGATCGACGATATACTCTTATATACCATTACCTCTACTGATTCTCGTTTCAGCACTGGTTTGGCTATCTACTTTATGTAGATGAGTGTCTTTTGGTAAGTATGTTTTCTTTTATTTAAGACACACTCGGCTATGGTTTGGCACTTTATATGTAAAGTTCTAAATATATGTCTTGTACTTATTTCTTTTATGTAATTAGCAAGAGTCCATGAGCTAGTGACGTATGGGATATACATTCCTACCAGGAGGGGCAAAGTTTCCCAAACCTCAAAATGCCTATAAATACACCCCTCACCACACCCACAAATCAGTTTTACAAACTTTGCCTCCTGTGGAGGTGGTGAAGTAAGTTTGTGCTAGATTCTACGTTGATATGCTCTCCGCAGCAGGTTGGAGCCCGGTTTTCCTCTCAGCATGCAGTGAATGTCAGAGGGATGTGAGGAGAGTATTGCCTATTTGAATTCAATGATCTCCTTCTACGGGGTCTATTTCATAGGTTCTCTGTTATCGGTCGTAGAGATTCATCTCTTACCTCCCTTTTCAGATCGACGATATACTCTTATATATACCATTACCTATACTGATTCTCGTTTCAGTACTGGTTTGGCTTTCTACTACATGTAGATGAGTGTCCTGGGGTAAGTAAGTCTTATTTTCTGTGACACTCTAAGCTATGGTTGGGCACTTTTATATAAAGTTCTAAATATATGTGTTTAAACATTTATTTGCCTTGATTCAGGATGTTCAACGTTCCTTATTTTCAGACAGTCAGTTTCATATTTGGGATAATGCATATGAATAATTCAATTTTTTCTTACCTTAAAATTTGACTTTTTTTCCTGTGGGCTGTTAGGCTCGCGGGGGCTGAAAATGCTTCATTTTATTGCGTCATTCTTGGCGCGGACTTTCTTGGCGCAAAAATTTTCTTGTAATTTCCGGCGTCATACGTGTCGCCGGAAGTTGCGTCATTTTTTGACGTTTTTGCGCCAAAAAATGTTGGCGTTACCGGAAGGATTTAGGCGCCAAATAATGTGGGCGGCTTTTTTTGGCGCTAAAAAATTCGAGCGTCATTGTTGTCTCCACAATATTTAAGTCTCATTATTTATTGCTTCTGGTTGCTAGAAGCTTGTTCATTTGCATTTTTTTCCCATTCCTGAAACTGTCATTTTAGGAATTTGATGAATTTTGCTTTATATGTTGTTTTTTCTATTACATATTGCAAGATGTCTCAGATGGACTCTGAATCAGAAGCCACTTCTGGAAAAACGCTTAACTGAGTTTCAGTTCTACCAAAGCTATGTTCATTTATTTTAAATGTTAATAAATGTTTATCTTTAGCTATGGTTTGTAATAAGTTATTATGTTATACTTTTACATGCGGAATCCATTAGTATTTATGCTTTATATATTTTCTTTTCTTACAAGAAATATTTAGAAGACTTATAAGAAATATTTTTCTGATTCTATGTTAAAGGCTTTGTCTGACTTCGTGCCTTCTAATAAAATTTTTAGGTCTTTTTCACTTCTTTTTTAATTATTGAAGTTTCAAATGACCAACAACATACTGATTTCTCCAACATAGGTGTGTCCGGTCCACGGCGTCATCCTTACTTGCGGGATATTCTCTTCCCCAACAGGAAATGGCAAAGAGCCCAGCAAAGCTGGTCACATGATCCCTCCTAGGCTCCGCCTACCCCAGTCATTCTCTTTGCCGTTGTACAGGCAACATCTCCACGGAGATGGCTTAGAGTTTTTTAGTGTTTAACTGTAGTTTTTATTATTCAATCAAGAGTTTGTTATTTTAAAATAGTGCTGGTATGTACTATTTACTCAGAAACAGAAAAGAGATGAAGATTTCTGTTTGTATGAGGAAAATGATTTTAGCACCGTAACTAAAATCCATGGCTGTTCCACACAGGACTGTTGAGAGCAATTAACTTCAGTTGGGGGAACAGTGTGCAGTCTCTTACTGCTTGAGGTATGACACATTCTAACAAGACGATGTAATGCTGGAAGCTGTCATTTTCCCTATGGGATCCGGTAAGCCATGTTTATTAAGATAGTAAATAAGGGCGTCACAAGGGCTTATTAGGACTGTAGACTTTTTCTGGGCTAAATCGATTCATTATTAACACATATTTAGCCTTGAGGAATCATTTATTCTGGAGGCACTGTTTTAGACACCTTATTCTTTAGGGGCTTTCCCTAATCATAGTCAGAGCCTCATTTTCGCGCCGGTATGGCGCACTTGTTTTTGAGGACAGCATGGCATGCAGCTGCATGTGTGTGGAGCTCTGATACATAGAAAAGTCTTTCTGAAGGCATCATTTGGTATCGTATTCCCCTTTGGGCTTGGTTGGGTCTCAGCAAAGCAGATTCCAGGGACTGTAAAGGGGTTAAATATAAAAACGGCTCCGGTTCCGTTATTTTAAGGGTTAAAGCTTCCAAATTTGGTGTGCAATACTTTTAAGGCTTTAAGACACTGTGGTGAAATTTTGGTGAATTTTGAACAATTCCTTCATACTTTTTCGCAATTGCAATAATAAAGTGTGTTTAGTTTAAAATTTAAAGTGACAGTAACGGTTTTATTTTAAAACGTTTTTTGTGCTTTGTTATCAAGTTTATGCCTGTTTAACATGTCTGAACTACCAGATAGATTGTGTTCTGACTGTGGGGAAACCAAGGTTCCTTCTCATTTAACTATATGTATTTTATGTCATAAAAAAATTTAGTAAAAATGATGCCCAAGATGATTCCTCAAGTGAGGGGAGTAAGCATGGTACTGCATCATCCCCTCCTTCGTCTACACCAGTCTTGCCCATACAGGAGGCCCCTAGTACATCTAGTGCGCCAATACTCCTTACTATGCAACATTTAACGGCTGTAATGGATAATTCTATCAAAAACATTTTAGCCAATATGCCCACTTATCAGCGAAAGCGCGACTGCTCTGTTTTAGAAAATTCTGTAGAGCATGAGAACGCTGATGATATGGTTTCTGAAGGGCCCCTACACCAGTCTGAGGGGGCCAGGGAGGTTTTGTCTGAGGGAGAAATTTCAGATTCAGGAAACATTTCTCAACAAGCTGAACCTGATGTGATTACTTTTAAATTTAAGTTGGAACATCTCCGCGCTCTGCTTAAGGAGGTGTTATCCAATTTGGATGATTGTGATTATCTGGTCATTCCAGAACCACTATGTAAAATGGAAAAGTTCTTAGAGGCCCCGGGGCCCCCCGAAGCTTTTCCTATATCCAAGCGGGTGGCGTACATTGTTAGTAAAGAATGGGACAGGCCCGGTATACCTTTAGCACCTCCCCCCATATTTATAAAATTGTTTTCCTATAGTCGACCCCAGAAAGGACTGATGGCAGACAGTCCCCAAGGTCGAGGGGGCGGTTTCTACTCTACACAAGCGCGCCACTATACCCATAGAAGATAGTTGTGCTTTCCAAGATCCTATGGATAAAAAATTAGAAGGTCTGCTAAAGATGTTTGTTCAGCAAGGTTCCCTTCTACAACCAATTGCATGCATTGTCCCTGTCACTGCAGCCGCGTGTTTCTAGTTTGATGAGCTAGGAAAGGCGATTATTAGTAATTCTTCTTCTTATGAGGAGATTATGGACAGAATTCGTGCTCTTAAATTGGCTAATTCTTTCACCCTAGACGCCACCTTGCAATTGGCTAGGTTAGCGGCGAAAAAATTCTGGGTTTGCTATTGTGGCGCAGAGCGCTTTGGTTAAAATCTTGGGCAGCGGATGCGTCTTCCAAGAACAAATTGCTTGACATTCCTTTCAAGGGGAAAACACTCTTTGGCCCTGACTTGAAAGAGATTATCTCTGATATCACTGGGGGCAAGGGCCACGCCCTTCCTCAGGATAGGTCTTTTCAAGACCAAAAATAAACCTAAGTTTCGTCCCTTTCGCAGAAACGGATCAGCCCCAAGGGCTACGTCCTCTAAGCAGGAAGGTAATACTTCTCAAGCCAATCCAGCCTGGAGACCTTTGCAAGGCTGGAGCAAAGGAAAGCAGGCCAGGAAACCTGCCACTGCTACCAAGACAGCATGAAATGCGGGCCCCCGATCCGGGACCGGATCTGGTGGGGGGCAGACTCTCTCTCTTCGCTCAGGCTTGGGAAAGAGATGTTCTGGATCCTTGGGCGCTAGAAATAGTCTCCCAAGGTTATTCTCTGGAGTTCAAGGGGCTTCCTCCAAGGGGGAGGTTCCACAGGTCTCAGTTGTCTTCAGAGTAGAAGACCTGCTAAAAATGGGAGTGATTCATCCTGTTCCATTAGGAGAACAAGGGATGGGGTTCTACTCCAATCTGTTCATAGTTCCCAAGAAAGAGGGAACGTTCAGACCAATCTTAGATCTCAAGATCTTGAACAAGTTTCTCAAGGTTCCATCGTTCAAGATGGAAACCATTCGAACACTTCTTCCTTCCATCCAGGAAGGTCAATTCATGACCAAGGTGGATTTCAAGGATGCGTATCTGCATATTCCTATCCACAAGGAACATCATCGGTTCCTAAGGTTTGCATTCCTGGACAAGCATTTCCAGTTCGTGGCATTTTCTTTCGGATTAGCCACTGCTCCTAGGATTTTCTCATAGGTACTAGGGTCCCTTCTGGCGGTGCTAAGACCAAGGGGCATTGCTGTAGTACCTTACTTGGACGACATTCTGATTCGAGCGTCGTCCCTTCCTCAAGTAAAGGCTCACACGGACATTGTCCTGGCCTTTCTCAGATCTCACGGATGGAAAGTGAACGTGGAAAAGAGTTCTCTATCTCCGTCAACGAGGGTTCCCTTCTTGGGAACTATAATAGACTCCTTAGAAATGAGGATTTTTCTGACAGAAGCCAGAAAAACAAAACTTCTAGACTCTTGTCGGATACTTCATTCCGTTCCTCTTCCTTCCATAGCGCAGTGCATGGAAGTGATAGGTTTGATGGTAGCGGCAATGGACATAGTTCCTTTTGTGCGCATTCATCTAAGACCATTACTACTGTTCATGCTCAGTCAGTGGAATGGGGACTATTCAGACTTGTCTCCGAAGATACAAGTAAATCAGAGGACCAGAGACTCATTCCGTTGGTGGCTGTCCCTGGACAACCTGTCACAAGGGATGACCTTCCGCAGACCAGAGTGGGTCATTGTCACGACCGACGCCAGTCTGATGGGCTGGGGCGCGGTCTGGGGATCCCTGAAAGCTCAGGGTCTTTGGTCTCGGGTAGAATCTCTTCTACCGATAAATATTCTGGAACTGAGAGCGATATTCAATGCTCTCAAAGCTTGGCCTCAGCTAGCGAGGGCCAAGTTCATACATCAACCATCAGGGGGGAACAAGGAGTTCCCTAGCGATGGAAGAAGTGACCAAAATCATTCTATGGGCGGAGTCTCACTCCTGCCACCTGTCTGCTATCCACATCCCAGGAGTGGAAAATTGGGAAGCGGATTTTCTGAGTCGTCAGACATTGCATCCGGGGGAGTGGGAACTCCATCCGGAAATCTTTGCCCAAGTCACTCAACCGTGGGGCATTCCAGACATGGTTCTGATGGCCTCTCGTCAGAACTTCAGAGTTCCTTACTACGGGTACAGATCCAGGGATCCCAAGGCGGCTCTAGTGGATGCACTAGTAGCACCTTGGACCTTCAAACTAGCTTATGTGTTCCCGCCGTTTCCTCTCATCCCCAGGCTGGTAGCCAGGATCAATCAGGAGAGGGCGTCTGTGATTTTGATAGCTCCTGCGTGGCCACGCAGGACTTGGTATGCAGATCTGGTGAATATGTCATCGGCTCCACCATGGAAGCTACCTTTGAGAGACCTTCTTGTTCTAGGTCCGTTCGACCCACTCCAGCTGACTGCTTGGAGATTGAACGCTTGATCTTATCAAAGCGAGGGTTCTCAGATTCTGTTATTAATACTCTTGTTCAGGCCTGAAAGCCTGTAACCAGAAAAATTACCACATAATTTGGTATATCTGTTGGTGTGAATCTGCAGGATTCCCTTGGGACAAGGTTAAGATTCCTAAGAGTCTATCCTTCCTTCGAGAAGGATTGGAAAAAGGATTATCTGCAAGTTCCTTGATGGGACAGATTTCTGCCTTGTCTGTGTTACTTCACAAAAAGCTGGCAGATGTGCCAGATGTTCTAGCCTTTGTTCAGGCTCTGGTTAGAATCAAGCCTGTTTACAAAATTTTGACTCCTCCTTGGAGTCTCAACCTAGTTCTTTCAGTTCTTCAGGGGGTTCCGTTTGAACCCTTACATTCCGTTGATATTAAGTTATTATCTTGGAAAGTTTTGTTTTTGGTTGCAATTCTTCTGCTAGAAGAGTTTCAGAATTATCTGCTCTGCAGTGTTCTTCTCCTTATCTGGTGTTCCATGCAGATAAGGTGGTTTTGCGTACTAAACCTGGTTTTCTTCCAAAAGTTGTTTCTAACAAAAACATTAACCAGGAGATAGTTGTGCCTTCTTTGTGTACTAATCCAGTTTCAAAGAAGGAACGTTTGTTGCACAACTTGGATGTAGTTCGTGCTCTCAAATTTTACTTAGCAGCTACTAAGGATTTCAGACAAACTTTGTCTTTGTTTGTTGTTTATTCTGGTAAACGGAGAGGTCAAAAAGCAACTTCTACCTCTCTCTCCTTCTGGATTAAAAGCATTATCCGATTGGCTTATGAGACTGCCGGACGGCAGCCTCCTGAAAGAATCACAGCTCACTCCACTAGGGCTGTGGCTTCCACATGGGCCTTCAAGAACGAGGCTTCTGTTGATCAGATATGTAAGGCAGCGACTTGGTCTTCACTGCACACTTTTTCTAAATTTTACAAATTTGATACTTTTGCTTCTTCTGAGGCTATTTTTGGGAGAAAGGTTTTGCAAGCCGTGGTGCCTTCCATTTAGGTGACCTGATTTGCTCCCTCCCTTCATCCGTGTCCTAAAGCTTTGGTATTGGTTCCCACAAGTAAGGATGACGCCGTGGACCGGACACACCTATGTTGGAGAAAACAGAATTTATGTTTACCTGATAAATTGCTTTCTCCAACGGTGTGTCCGGTCCACGGCCCGCCCTGGTTTTTTTAATCAGGTCTGATAATTTATTTTCTTTAACTACAGTCACCACGGTAACATATGGTTTCTCCTATGCAAATATTCCTCCTTAACGTCGGTCGAATGACTGGGGTAGGCGGAGCCTAGGAGGGATCATGTGACCAGCTTTGCTGGGCTCTTTGCCATTTCCTGTTGGGGAAGAGAATATCCCGCAAGTAAGGATGACGCCGTGGACCGGACACACCGTTGGAGAAAGCAATTTATCAGGTAAACATAAATTCTGTTTCTTCTGTTATGTGTGATCAGTCCACGGGTCATCATTACTTCTGGGATATAACTCCTCCCCAACAGGAAATGCAAGAGGATTCACCCAGCAGAGCTGCATATAGCTCCTCCCCTCTACGTCAGTCCCAGTCATTCTCTTGCACCCAACGACTAGATAGGATGTGTGAGAGGACTATGGTGATTATACTTAGTTTTTATGACTTCAATCAAAAGTTTGTTATTTTAAAATAGCACCGGAGCGTGTTATTACTTCTCTGGCAGAGTTTGAGGAAGAATCTGTCAGAGTTTTTTACTATGATTTTAACCGGAGTAGTTAAGATCATATTGCTGTTCTCGGCCATCTGAGGGAGGTAAAGGCTTCAGATCAGGGGACAGCGGGCAGAGGAATCTGCATTGAGGTATGTAGCAGTTTTTATTTTCTGAATGGAATTGATGAGAAAATCCTGCCATACCGTTAAAATGACATGTATGTATACACTTCAGTATTCTGGGGATGGTATTTCACCGGAACTACTCTGTTAAAGGTCACTAATCCTTTTTAATAACTATTTATCATGTTAAACGTTTTTGCTGGAATGTAGAATCGTTTACATTGCTGAGGTACTGTGTGAATAAATATTTGGGCATTATTTTCCACTTGGCAGTTTTTTTGCTTTATTTGTGACAGTTTCGTTTCTCTTCACTGCTGTGTGGGAGAGGGAGGGGCCGTTTTGGCGCTCTTTGCTACGCATCAAAAAATACCAGTCAGTTACTTTTATTTTTCCTGCATGATCCGGTTCATCTCTGATAGATCTCAGGGGTCTTCAAACTTCTTTGAAGGGAGGTAAATTCTCTCAGCAGAGCTGTGAGAATTCTTATAGTGACTGTGAATAAAAACGTTGCTTTGTATTTTTTATGTCAAATTTAATTATTGTTATTTTACTAATGGGAACAAACCTTTGCTAAAAGTTTTGTTGTTTTAAAGTTTGATGCTATAACTGTTTTTCAGTTCACTATTTCAACTGTCATTTAATCGTTAGTACCTCTTTGAGGCACAGTACGTTTTTTGCTAAAAAAGATTATAACCAAGTTGTAAGTTTTTTGCTAGTGTGTTAAACATGTCTGACTCAGAGGAAGATATCTGTGTCATTTGTTCCAATGCCAAGGTGGAGCCCAATAGAAATTTATGTACTAACTGTATTGATGCTACTTTAAATAAAAGTCAATCTGTACAATGTGAACAAATTTCACCAAACAGCGAGGGGAGAGTTATGCCGACTAACTCGCCTCACGCGGCAGTACCTGCATCTCCCGCCCGGGAGGTGCGTGATATTTTGGCGCCTAGTACATCTGGGCGGCCATTACAGATAACATTACAAGATATGGCTACTGTTATGACTGAAGTTTTGTCTAAATTACCAGAACTAAGAGGCAAGCGTGATCACTCTGGGGTGAGAACAGAGTGCGCTGACAATGCTAGGGCCATGTCTGATACTGCGTCACAGCTCGCAGAGCATGAGGACGGAGAGCTTCATTCTGTGGGTGACGGTTCTGATCCAAACAGATTGGACTCAGATATTTCAAATTTTAAATTTAAATTGGAGAACCTCCGTGTATTACTAGGGGAGGTCTTAGCAGCTCTCAACGATTGTAACACCGTTGCAATACCAGAGAAACTGTGTAGGTTGGATAAATACTTTGCGGTACCGGCGAGTACTGACGTTTTTCCTATACCTAAGAGACTAACTGAAATTGTTACTAAGGAGTGGGATAGACCCGGTGTGCCGTTCTCACCCCCTCCAATATTTAGAAAGATGTTTCCAATAGACGCCACCACTCGGGACTTATGGCAAACGGTCCCCAAGGTGGAGGGAGCAGTTTCTACTTTAGCTAAGCGTACCACTATCCCGGTGGAGGATAGCTGTGCTTTCTCAGATCCAATGGATAAAAAATTAGAGGGTTACCTTAAGAAAATGTTTGTTCAACAAGGTTTTATATTACAACCCCTTGCATGTATCGCGCCGATTACGGCTGCGGCAGCATTTTGGATTGAGTCGCTTGAAGAGAACCTTAGTTCATCTACGCTAGACGACATTACGGACAGGCTTAGAGTCCTTAAACTAGCTAATTCCTTCATTTCGGAGGCCGTAGTACATTTAACCAAACTTACGGCTAAGAACTCAGGATTCGCCATACAGGCACGTAGGGCGCTGTGGCTAAAATCCTGGTCAGCTGATGTTACTTCTAAGTCCAAATTACTTAATATACCTTTCAAGGGGCAGTCTTTATTTGGGCCCGGTTTGAAAGAGATTATCGCTGACATTACAGGAGGTAAGGGCCACGCCCTACCTCAAGACAAAGCCAAAGCTAAGGCTAGACAGTCTAATTTTCGTCCCTTTCGGAACTTTAAAACAGGAGCAGCATCAACCTCCACTGCACCAAAACAGGAAGGAGCTGTTGCTCGTTACAGGCAAGGCTGGAAGCCTAACCAGTCCTGGAACAAGAGCAAGCAGGCCAGGAAACCTGCTGCTGCCCCAAAGACAGCATGAACCGAGAGCCCCCGATCCGGGACCGGATCTAGTGGGGGGCAGACTCTCTCTCTTCGCCCAGGCCTGGGCAAGAGATGTTCAGGATCCCTGGGCTCTAGAGATCATATCGCAGGGATACCTTCTAGACTTCAAATTATCTCCCCCAAGAGGGAGATTTCATCTGTCAAGGTTGTCAACAAACCAGATAAAGAAAGAAGCGTTTCTACGCTGCGTACAAGATCTGTTATTAATGGGAGTGATCCATCCGGTTCCGCGGTCGGAACAAGGACAAGGGTTCTACTCAAACCTGTTTGTGGTTCCCAAAAAAGAGGGAACTTTCAGGCCAATCTTAGATTTAAAGACTCTAAACAAATTCCTAAGAGTTCCATCGTTCAAAATGGAAACTATTCGGACAATCTTACCCATGATCCAAGAGGGTCAGTACATGACCACAGTGGATTTAAAGGATGCTTACCTTCACATACCGATACACAAAGATCATCACCGGTATCTAAGGTTTGCCTTCTTAGACAGGCACTACCAGTTTGTAGCTCTTCCATTCGGATTGGCTACGGCTCCAAGAATCTTCACAAAGGTTCTGGGTGCCCTTCTAGCGGTACTAAGACCGCGAGGGATTTCGGTAGCTCCGTACCTAGACGACATTCTAATTCAAGCTTCAAGCTTTCAAACTGCCAAGTCTCATACAGAGTTAGTTCTGGCATTTCTAAGGTCGCATGGATGGAAAGTGAACGAAAAGAAGAGTTCTCTCTTTCCTCTCACAAGAGTTCCATTCTTGGGGACTCTTATAGATTCTGTAGAAATGAAGATTTACCTGACAGAAGACAGGTTAACAAAGCTTCAAAATGCATGCCGCGTCCTTCATTCCATTCAACACCCGTCAGTAGCTCAATGCATGGAGGTGATCGGCTTAATGGTAGCGGCAATGGACATAGTACCTTTTGCACGCCTACACCTCAGACCGCTGCAATTATGCATGCTAAGTCAGTGGAATGGGGATTACTCAGATTTGTCCCCTACTCTGAATCTGAATCAAGAGACCAGAAATTCTCTTCTATGGTGGCTTTATCGGCCACACCTGTCCAGGGGGATGCCATTCAGCAGGCCAGACTGGACAATTGTAACAACAGACGCCAGCCTACTAGGTTGGGGCGCTGTCTGGAATTCTCTGAAGGCTCAGGGACTATGGAATCAGGAGGAGAGTCTCCTTCCAATAAACATTCTGGAATTGAGAGCAGTTCTCAATGCCCTTCTGGCTTGGCCCCAGTTAACAACTCGGGGGTTCATCAGGTTTCAGTCGGACAACATCACGACTGTAGCTTACATCAACCATCAGGGAGGGACAAGAAGCTCCCTAGCAATGATGGAAGTATCAAAGATAATTCGCTGGGCAGAGTCTCACTCTTGCCACCTGTCAGCAATCCACATCCCGGGAGTGGAGAACTGGGAGGCGGATTTCTTGAGTCGCCAGACTTTTCATCCGGGGGAGTGGGAACTTCATCCGGAGGTCTTTGCCCAAATACTTCGACGTTGGGGCAAACCAGAGATAGATCTCATGGCGTCTCGCCAGAACGCCAAACTTCCTCGCTACGGGTCCAGATCCAGGGATCCGGGAGCAGTTCTGATAGATGCTTTGACAGCACCTTGGAACTTCAGGATGGCTTATGTGTTTCCACCCTTCCCGCTGCTTCCTCGATTGATTGCCAAAATCAAACAGGAGAGAGCATCAGTAATTCTAATAGCACCTGCATGGCCACGCAGGACTTGGTATGCAGATCTAGTGGACATGTCATCCTGTCCGCCTTGGTCTCTACCTCTAAGACAGGACCTTCTGATACAGGGTCCATTCAAACATCAAAATCTAACTTCTCTGAAGCTGACTGCTTGGAAATTGAACGCTTGATTTTATCAAAACGTGGTTTTTCTGAGTCGGTTATTGATACCCTAATTCAGGCTAGGAAGCCTGTTACCAGAAGGATTTACCATAAAATATGGCGGAAATACCTATACTGGTGCGAATCCAAAGGTTACTCCTGGAGTAAGGTTAGGATCGCTAGGATACTGTCTTTTCTACAAGAAGGTTTAGAAAAGGGTTTATCAGCTAGTTCATTAAAGGGACAGATTTCAGCTCTGTCCATCTTGTTACACAGACGTCTGTCAGAAAATCCAGACGTCCAGTCCTTTTGTCAGGCTTTAGCTAGGATCAAGCCTGTGTTTAAAGCTGTTGCTCCACCATGGAGTTTAAACTTAGTTCTTAACGTTTTACAGGGTGTTCCGTTTGAACCCCTTCATTCCATTGATATAAAAATGTTATCTTGGAAAGTTCTGTTTTTAATGGCTATTTCCTCGGCTCGAAGAGTCTCTGAGTTATCAGCCTTACATTGTGATTCCCCTTATCTGATTTTTCACTCAGACAAGGTAGTTCTGCGTACTAAACCTGGGTTCTTACCTAAGGTAGTCACTAACAGGAACATCAATCAAGAGATTGTTGTCCCATCCTTGTGTCCAAATCCTTCTTCAAAGAAGGAACGTCTTTTACACAATCTGGATGTAGTTCGTGCCCTCAAGTTCTACTTGCAGGCAACTAAAGATTTTCGCCAAACTTCTTCCTTGTTTGTCGTTTACTCTGGACAGAGGAGAGGTCAAAAAGCTTCTGCTACCTCTCTCTCTTTTTGGCTTCGTAGCATAATACGTTTAGCCTATGAGACTGCTGGACAGCAGCCTCCTGAAAGAATTACAGCTCACTCCACTAGAGCTGTGGCTTCCACTTGGGCCTTTAAGAATGAGGCCTCTGTTGAACAGATTTGCAAGGCTGCAACTTGGTCTTCACTTCATACTTTTTCCAAATTTTACAAATTTGACACTTTTGCTTCTTCGGAGGCTATTTTTGGGAGAAAGGTTCTTCAGGCAGTGGTTCCTTCTGTATAATGAGCCTGCCTTTCCCTCCCGTCATCCGTGTACTTTTGCTTTGGTATTGGTATCCCAGAAGTAATGATGACCCGTGGACTGATCACACATAACAGAAGAAAACATAATTTATGCTTACCTGATAAATTCCTTTCTTCTGTTGTGTGATCAGTCCACGGCCCGCCCTGTTTTTAAGGCAGGTAAATATCTTTTAAATTATACTCCAGTCACCACTTCACCCTTGGTTACTCCTTTCTCGTTGATTCTTGGTCGAATGACTGGGACTGACGTAGAGGGGAGGAGCTATATGCAGCTCTGCTGGGTGAATCCTCTTGCATTTCCTGTTGGGGAGGAGTTATATCCCAGAAGTAATGATGACCCGTGGACTGATCACACAACAGAAGAAAGGAATTTATCAGGTAAGCATAAATTATGTTTTTATCCTTCTCTGATGATGTTTATTTCTCTTTCAGAAATTTTCTTCATCAGATATTGACACTAACAAATCTACTTTTTTTATTATTTTTCTATTATTAAAGTACATTTGTTCTTTGTTGAAAAGGTGTTGATTATTTTGGATATTAAGGTAACTAGTTCTTTAAGACTAGCTGACATTATTTCTGCCTATTTATTTCTTCTGTGTTTTCAGAGGTTTTCTTTCCAATTCCCTATACTAGGGAATGGAATAGGCTGAGAATTTTCTTTTATTCCTTCTTCAAAGGTTTTAAACTATATTCTTTGCCAGCAGTTAAACTCAATTTGGAGGGTTCTCCAATTTATTGGGGCTATCTCTAATTCTACTAATTATGCTATTGTTTCTATAGCAAAATAGTATTTATTTTCCTTTAGATAGTTGTATCTTATTTATGGAAAATTATTTAGTTTCAGGTACTTTTCTTGGTCCTGTGATTTATTTGGATATTGCAATTGCTTCAAGTATCAGATTATGATTTATTTTAGCATTGTTAAAGGGACAACATTTACTAGACTAGGTGCTGTTGCATTTGTCTTGTTGTTTTGCATTTATTGATTATGCAAGTCCACTGTATTGGCTGGTCCTTTAAACTGGACTATCATGCTAATAATTTCATTTGTGTCTTCATTTTATTTTATATTTTCGCAAATGAGGGTTAATCTATGTCTTTAGCTTTTTTAGCTAGAAGAATTTTGTGATTTAAAAAAAAAAAAAAAAAAAAATCTATTTCTTTTGTTCTAATATAATCAATTATTTGTTTTATAATTGGATTCAATTCTTAACTGTTACTCTGGGCTTCAAGGTTGAGTTCTAAGACTAAAACTTTAAGCTTATACTGGTTTGGTTGTTCTTATTAAGGAACGAATTCCTGAGTTCTTTCCCAAGTAACATGTCTATAATTGGAGTTCGAAATCAGCTCCCTAATTTTGCGATGTACATGCCGTATTCCAGCTTGGCTGGTAAGGGGCAGATTAAGGCTTCTTTGAAATTTATTTTGTCCAAATTTCTTTGATTTTATTCCAGTAAGGCTAACACTTTCTTTAACTGTGTTTCTGTCCTATATATTTTGGGTACTGTTGAAGCATGGCTGGGCACCCATGTGGTTCAAGCGCTCAGACCTGGAATCTTCTGGGGTATTTCTTCCAGTTCCTTTTGAGGAACCGGGTTTTGGAGTTTTATTCAAACTATTTTGCCTTTTTATGGTCATTGATAGCATTATTTGTTTTCACTAGATACAATAAATGCATATTTTCATTTTTCTGTTTTCATTCAGATTATTTTCTGAGGATGCGGAATCTCATATGATTCACTTATTCTTCAGGACATAGAAGATCTTCTTTTCAAAAGCTCTTGATTCCTCACACAAAGGTCACCTTTTTTAGGTTCCCAGATAGTTTGTGTCACTGTCCTTGTCTCTATCAGACAAGGGATAATGTTATTGGGTTCCGTCTATCGGTACCTTTAGTCTCTATTATTTCCTTCAGTTGCTATATATGCATAGAAGTTTTAGGTCTTATGGCCACAGCATTGGATTCAATTCCCTTTGCTCATTTTCACTAGAAAGAACCTTTCCAGTCTTTTATAAGTGTTGTTTCTTCAAGAACATGGTTGGAGGATCAATTTACCAAAAAGTTTGTTTGATTCCTCAGACAAGGGTAACCTTTTTAGGTTTCCTGATAGATTCAGTGTTCTTGATTCTGTCTCTGACGGACAAGAGGCGTCTGAAATTGGTTTCAGCTTATCGAAACCTTCAGTCTCAATCTTTCCCTTCGGTAGCCTTATGCATGGAAATTCTAGGTCTTATGACTGCTGCATTGGACGCGATCCCCTTTGCTCGTTTTCACATGCGACCTCTTCAGCTCTGTATGCTGAACCAGTGGTGCAGGGATTATACAAAGATATCTCAATTAATATCTTTAAAACCAATTGTTCGACACTCTCTGACGTGGTGGACAGACCACCATCGTTTAGTTCAGGGGGCTTCTTTTGTTCTTCCAACCTAGACTGTGATCTCAACAGATGCAAGTCTGACAGGTTGGGGAGCTGTATGGGGGTTTCTGACAGCACAAGGGGTTTGGGAATCTCAGGAGGCGAGATTACCAATCAACATTTTTGGAACTCTGTGCAATTTTCAGAGCTCTTCAGTCGTGGCCTCTTCTAAAGAGAGAGTCATTCATTTGTTTCTAGACGGACAATGTCACAACCGTGGCATATGTCAATCATCAAGGAGGAACTCACAGTCCTCTGGCTATGAAAGAAGTCTCTCGAATACTTGTATGGGCGGAATCCAGCTCCTGTCTAATTTCTGCGGTTCTTATCCCAGGTATAGACAATTGGGAAGCGGATTATCTCAGTCGCCAAACGCTACATCCAGGCGAATGGTATGGGGACTTCCAGAAATAGATCTGATGGCTTCTCATCTAAACAAGAAGCTTCCCAGGTATCTGTCCAGATCCAGGGATCCTCAGGCGGAAGCAGTGGATGCATTGTCACTTCCTTGGAAGTATCATCCTGCTTATATCTTTCCGCCTATAGTTCTTTTTCCAAGATTCTAAAGGAACGTTCGTTTATTCTGCTGGTGGCTCCAGCATGGCCTCACAGGTTTTGGTATGCGGATCTTGTCCGGGTGGCCACTTGCCATCCGTGGACTCTTCCGTTAAGACCAGACCTTCTATCGCAAGGTCCTTTTTTCCATCAGGTTCTCAAATCCTTAAATTTGAAGGTATGGAGATTGAACGCTTGATTCTCAGTCATAGAGGTTTCTCTGACTCTGTGATTAATACTATGTTACAGGCTCGTAAAACTGTATCTAGGAAGATATATTATCGAGTCTGGAAGATTTACATTTCTTGGTGTTTTTCTCATCTTTTTTCTTGGCATTCTTTTAGAATTCCTAGAATTTTTACAGTTTCTTCAGGATGGTTTGGATAAGGTTTGTCTGCAAGTTCCTTGAAAGGTCAAATCTCTGCTCTTTCTGTTCTTTTTCACAGAAAGATTGCTAGTCTTCCTGATATTCATGTTTTTGTACAAGCTTTGGCTCGTATAAAACCTGTTAAGTCAATCTCTCCTCCTTGGAGTTTGAATTTGGTTCTGGGGGCTCTTCAAGCTCCTCCGTTTGAACCTATGCATTCGCTGGACATTAAATTGAACTTTCTTGGAAAGTTTTGTTTCTTTTGGCCATCTCTTCTGCTAGAAGAGTTTCTGAATTATCTGCTCTTTCTTGTGAGTCTCCTTTTCTGATTTTTCATCAGGATAAGGCGGTGTTGCGAACTTCTTTTAAATTTTTACCTAAGGTTGTGAATTCTAACAACATTAGTAGAGAAATTGTGGTTCCTTCATTGTGTCCTAATCCTAAGAATTCTAAGGAAAAGTCGTTGCATTCTTTGGATGTAGTTAGAGCTTTGAAATATTATGTTGAAGCTACTAAGGATTTCCGAAAGACTTCTAGTCTATTTCTTATCTTTTCCGGTTCTAGGAAAGGTCAGACGGCTTCTGCCATTTCTTTGGCATCTTGGTTAAAATCTTTGTTTCATCATGCCTATGTCGAGTCGGGTAAAACTCCGCCTCAAAGGATTACAGCTCATTCTACTAGGTCAGTTTCTACTTCCTGGGCGTATAGGAATGAAGCTTCAGTTGATCAGATTTGCAAAGCAGCCACTTGGTCTTCTTTGCATACTTTTACTAAATTCTACCATTTTGATGTGTTTTCTTCTTCTGAAGCAGTTTTTGGTAGAAAAGTACTTCAGGCAGCTGTTTCAGTTTAATTCTTCTGCTTATAATTTCAGTTTTTCTCATTATAAGATTTAAACTTTATTTTGGGTGTGGATTTTTTTCAGCGGAATTGGCTGTCTTTATTTTATCCCTCCCTCTCTAGTGACTCTTGCGTGGAAGATCCACATCTTGGGTAGTCATTATCCCATACGTCACTTGCTCCTGGACTCTTGCTAATTACATGAAAGAAAACATAATTTATGTAAGAACTTACCTGATAAATTCATTTCTTTCATATTAGCAAGAGTCCATGAGGCCCACCCTTTTTTTGTGGTGGTTATGATTTTTTTGTATAAAGCACAATTATTCCAATTCCTTATTTTTTATGCTTTCACACTTTTTTCTTATCACCCCACTTCTTGGCTATACGTTAAACTGATTTGTGGGTGTGGTGAGGGGTGTATTTATAGGCATTTTGAGGTTTGGGAAACTTTGCCCCTCCTGGTAGGAATGTATATCCCATACGTCACTAGCTCATGGACTCTTGCTAATATGAAAGAAATGAATTTATCAGGTAAGTTCTTACATAAATTATGTTATTTGCCATGCTTCAGGTTAATCAGTATGTTTCCTTCTTACAGACTGTCAGTTTCGTTTTGGGAAATGCATAAAAAAAAAAAATTTTTTTTTTTTTTTCTTAAACCTGAAAATTTTTCAAATTGACTTTCTTTTCTAAATTGCGGGCTGTTAGGCTCGCGGGAGCGCAAAATGCTATAATTTATTGCGTCATTTTTGGTGCAAGCCTTTTTTGGTGCGAGAATTACATTTGTTGACGTAATTTCGTCATTTCCGGCGTCTTAGTTGGCGCCGAGAATTTTCACGTAGTTGCGTCATCTATGACGCTCGTGTTTGTTGCAGACATTCTTGGCACCAAAAAATATTTGTCAGTTGTGGGCGTCATACTTGGCGCCAGATTTATGACATTATTTAAGTCCTTATTTCATTTTGCTTCTGGTTTTTTTCCTGGTTTTTTTTTTTTGTTTGCATTTTTTCCCATTCCTGGAACTGTCATATAAGGAAATTGATATTTTTGCTTTATATGTTGTTTTTTCTATTACATATTGCAAGATGTCTCAATCTGACCCTGTCTCAGAATCTACTTCTGGAATCCTGTTGCCTGATGTCGGTTCTACCAAAGCTAAGTGCATTTGTTGTAAACTTGTGGTAACTGTTCCTCCGGCTGTAGTTTGTGTTAGTTGTCATGATAAACTTTCAAACACAGACAATATTTCCATTAGTAGTAATCCATTACCTGTTGTTGTTCCTTCAACATCTAATGTTCAGGATATTCCTGTTAATGTGAGAGAATTTGTTTCTAATTCTTTTCAGAAGGCTCTGTCTGTTATACCACCACCTAATAAACGTAATAGGTCTTTTAAAACTTCTCATAATTTTGATGAATTTTTAAATGACCGACAGCATTCTGATTTATCTATCTCTGATGAGGATCGATCTGGTTCAGAAGATTCTGTCTCAGATATTGACACTGACAAATCTTCATATTTATTTAAAATGGAGTATATTCGTTCCTTATTAAAAGAGGTGTTGATTGCATTAGATATGGAGGAGACTAGTCCTCTTGATAATTAAAACCAGTAAACGTTTAAATTCGGTTTTTAAACCTCATGTAGATATTCCAGAGGTTTTTTCAGTTCCTGATGCTATTTCAGATGTAATTTCTAGGGAATGGAATAGTCTGGGTACTTCATTTACTCCTTCTTCAAGATTTAAGAAACTGTATCCTTTGCCGACTGATAGATTGGAGTTTCGGGAAAAGATCCCCAAAGTTGATGGGGCCATCTCTACTCTTGTAAAGCTTACTACTATTCCTACGGCAGATAGTACTTCTTTTAAAGATCCTTTAGATAGGAAGCTTGAATCTTATCTAAGGAAGGCTTATTTATGTTCAGGTCATCTTCTTAGGCCTGCTATTTCTTTGGCTGATGTTGCTGCGGCTTCAACTTTTTGGTTGGAAACTTTAGCGCAACAAGTACCAGATCATAATGTGTATAGCATTGTTAAGCTAATTCAACATGCTAATAATTTCATTTGTGATGCCATTTTTTACATCATTAGAATTGATATCAGGTATATGTCTTTAGCTATTTTAGCTAGAAGAGCTTTATGGCTTAAATCTTGGAATGCCGATATGACTTCTAAATCAACATTGCTATCTCTTTCTTTCCAAGGTAATAAATTATTTGGTTCTCAGATGGATTCTATTATTTCAACTGTTACTGGGGGGAAGGGATCTTTTTTGCCTCAGGATAAAAAAAATCTAAGGGTAAATTTAGGTCTGCTAACCGTTTTCGTTCCTTTTGTCAGAATAAGGAACAGAAACCTGACCCTTCCCCTAAAGGAACTGTTTCCAATTGGAAGCCTTCTCCAGTCTGGAATAAGCCATTTAATAATCAAAATCAGCCCCCAAGTCCGCATGAAGGTGCGGCCCTCATTCCAGCGCAGCTGGTAGGGGGCAGACTAAGATTTTACAAGGATGTTTGGATCAATTCAATCCAAAATCATTGGATTCAGAACATTGTTTCTCAAGGGTACAGAATAGGTTTCAAAGTAAGACCGCCTGTGAGAAGTTTCCTTCTCTCACGCATTCCAGTGAACCCAGTAAAGGCTCAGGCTTTCCTGAAGTGTGTTTCAGACCTGGAGTTATCTGGGGTAATTGTGCCAGTTCCTTTTCAGGAACGGTATCTGTTGTTTTATTTAAATCTGTTAATTGTTCCAAAGAAGGAGAATTCTTTCAGACCAGTTCTGGATCTAAAAAGTTTGAATCGTTATGTAAGAATACCAACATTCAAGATGGTGACTATAAGGACTATTCTGCCTTTTGTTCAGCAAGGGCATTATATGTCCACAATAGACTTACAGAATGCTTATCTTCATATTCCGATTCATCCAGATCACTATCAGTTTCGGAGATTCTCTTTTCTAGACAAGCATTACCAATTTTGTTGCTCTTCCTTTTGGCCTAGCAACGGCTCCAAGGATCTTTTCAAAGGTTCTCGGTGCCCTACTCTCTGTAATCAGAGTGCGGGGTATTGCGGTGTTTCCTTATTTGAACAATATCTTGTTACTTGCTCAGTCTTAACATTCTGCAGAATCTGACATGAATCAACTAGTGTTGTTTCTTCAAAGACATGGTTGGAGGATCAATTTACCAAAAAGTTCCTTGATTTCTCAGACAAGGGTAACCTTTTTAGGGTTCCAAATAGATTCAGTATCCATGACTTTGTCTCTAACAGACAAAAGACGTCTGAAATTGGTTTCAGCTTGTCAGAACCTTCAGTTTCAATCATTCCCTTCAGTAGCTATGTGCATGGAGGTTTTAGGTCTCATGACTGCAGCATCGGACGCGATCCCCTTTGCTCGTTTTCACATGAGACCTCTTCAGCTTTGTATGCTGAGCCAATGGTGCAGGGATTATACAAAGATATCACAATTAATATCCTTGAATCCCAATATTCGACTATCTCTGACTTGGTGGTTAGATCACCATCGTTTAGTTCAAGGGGCCTCTTTTGTTCGTCCAACCTGGACTGTGATTACAACAGATGCGAGTCTTTCAGGTTTGGGAGCTGTCTGGGGATCTCTGACAGCGCAGGGGGTTGGAAATCTCAAGACATTTGTTTTCAGACAGACAATGTCACAACAGTGGTGTATGTCAATCATCAAGGTGGGACTCACAGTCCTTAAGCTATGAAAGAAGTATCTCGGATACTTGCATGGGCGGAATCCAGCTCCTGTCTAATCTCTGCTGTCCATATCCCAGGTATAGACAATTGGGACGCGGATTATCTCACTCGCCAGACTTTACATCCGGGAGAGTGGTCTCTTCACCCAGATATGTTTTTTCAGATTGTTCAGATATGGGGGCTTCCAGAAATAGATCTGATGGCTTCTCATCTAAACAGGAAACTTCCCAGGTATCTGTCCAGGTCCAAGGATCCTCAGGCGGAAGCAGTGGATGCGTTGTCACTTCCTTGGAGTTATCAACCTGCTTATATCTTTCCGCCTCTAGTTCTTCTTCCAAGAGTGATTTCCAAAATTATAATGGAGCGTTCATTTGTACTGCTGGTGGCCCCAGCATGGCCACACAGGTTTTGGTATGCGGATCTTGTTCGGATGTCCAGTTGCCAACCTTGGCCACTTCCATTAAGGCCAGACCTTCTATCTCAACGTCCGTTTTTCAATCAGGATCTCAAATCATTAAATTTGAAGGTATGGAGATTGAACGCTTAGTGCTTAGTCATAGAGCTTTCTCTGACTCAGTGATTAATACTATGTTGCAGGTTCGCAAATCTGTGTCTAGAAAGATTTATTACTGAGTTTGGAAGACTTGCATTTCATGGTGTTCTTCTCATAAATTCTCTTGGAATTCTTTTAGCATTCTACAGTTTCTTCAAAATGGTTTGGATAAGGGTTTGTCTGCAAGTTCTTTGAAAGGACAAATCTCTGCTATTTCTGTTCTGTTCCACAGAAAAATTGCTAATCTTCCTGATATTAATTTTTTTGTACAGGCTTTGGTTCGTATCAGGCCTGTCATTAAGTCAATCTCTCCTCCTTGGAGTATTAATTTGGTTTTGAGGGCTTTACAGGCTCTTCCTTTTGAGCCTATGCATTCCCTGGACATTAAATTACTTTCTTGGAAAGTATTGTTCCTTTTGGCCATCTCTTCTGCTAGAAGAGTTTCTGAATTATCTGCTCTTTCTTGTGAGTCTCCTTTTCTGATTTTTCATCAGGATAAGGCGGTTTTGCGGACTTCATTTAAATTTTTACCTAAAGTTGTGAATTCCAACAACATTAGTAGAGAAATTGTTGTCCCTTTGTTGTGTCCTAATCCTAAGAATTCTTTGGAGAATTCTTTACATTCTTTGGATGTGGTAAGAGCTTTGAAATATTATGTTGAAGCTACTAAAGATTTCAGAAAGACTTCTAGTCTATTTGTTATATTTTCTGGTTCTAGGAAAGGTCAGAAGGCTTCTGCCATTTCTTTGGCATCTTGGTTAAAGCTTTTGATTCATCATGCTTATTTGGAGTCGGATAAATCCCCGCCTCAGAGGATTACGGCTCATTCTACTAGGTCAGTTTCTACTTCCTGGGCTTTTAAGAATGAAGCTTCTGTTGATCAGATTTGTAAAGCAGCAACTTGGTCTTCTTTGCATACTTTTACTAAATTCTACCATTTTGATGTTTTCTCTTCTTCAGAAGCAGTTTTTGGTAGAAAAGTACTTCAGGCAGCTGTTTCAGTTTGATTCTTCTGCTTATAATTTCAATTTTTTTCATTATAAAGATTAAATTGATTGATTTGGGTTGTGGATTCATTTTTCAGCTGAATTGTCTCTTTATTTTTATCCCTCCCTCTCTAGTGACTCTTGCGTGGACATCTTGGGTATTTGCTATCCCATACGTCACTAGCTCATGGACTCTTGCCAATTACATGAAAGAAAACATAATTTATGTAAGAATTTACCTGATAAATTCATTTCTTTCATATTGGCAAGAGTCCATGAGGCCCACCCTTTTTATGGTGGTTAATATTTTTTTGTATAAAGCACAATTATTCCAATTCCTTGTTGATGTTTTCACTCCTTTCTTATCACCCCACTTCTTGGCTATTCATTAAACTGAATTGTGGTTGTGGTGGGGGGTGTATTTATAGGCATTTTGAGGTGTGGGAAACTTTGCCCCTCCTGGTAGGAATGTATATCCCATACGTCACTAGCTCATGGACTCTTGCCAATATGAAAGAAATTAATTTATCAGGTAAATTCTTACATAAATTATGTTTTTCATGTAACAACACTTAAGAAATGACACTTTACTACAATGTAAAGTAGTGAGTGTACAGCCTGTATAACAGTGTAAATTTGCTATCCCCTCAGCACACAGCCATTAATGTCTAAACCGTTGTCAACAAAAGTGAGTACACCCCTAAGTGGAAATTTCCAAATTGGGCCCAATTAGCCATTTTCTCTCCCCGGTGTCATGTGACTCGTTAGTGTTACAAGGTCTCGGGTATGAATGGGGAGAAGTTGTGTTAAATTTGGTGTTATCGCTCTCACACTCTCTTACAGGTCACTGGAAGTTCAACATGTCACCTCATGGCAAAGAACTCTGAGGATCTGAAAAAAATAATTGTTGGTCTACATAAAGATGGCCTAGGCTATAAGAAGATTGTTTCAGCATTGTCACATGAAAAGATATAAAATATTTACAAAAATGTGATGGGTGTACTCACTTTTGTGAGATACTGTATATGTGTGTATGTATGTATATGTGTGTGTGTATGTGTATGTATGTATGTATATATATATATATATATATATATATATTTGTGTGTGTGTGTATATATATATATATATATATATATATATATATATATATATATATGTATATATCTCACGGCACTCTCCGGTCTTAAACATATAACAATAATAAGTTTTATTATTTATATATATATACTGCAGCTTTATTTTGTCAAATGACTATATTGTTTTATGTTTGTTCTTTTCACTGATTTCCCTGTTCCCCAAATGAAATAACCCCTGATAACCAATCACAAATAAATATTCAGATATAGCACAAACTCTTTTTGGTTTAGTCTGCCCTTTTGTATTGCCTTAAAGGGACACTGAATCCAAATTTGTTCTTTTGTGATTCAGATAGAGCATGCAATTTTAAGCAACTTTCTCTTGTTAAGTGTGTTCAGTCCACGGGTCATCCATTACTTATGGGATATATTCTCCTTCCCAACAGGAAGTTGCAAGAGGATCACCCAAGCAGAGCTGCTATATAGCTCCTCCCCTCACATGTCATATCCAGTCATTCTCTTGCAACCCTCAACAAAGAAGGAGGTCGCGAGAGGAGCTGGAGTTTTTACTTATTTATTCTTCAATCAAAAGTTTGTTATTTAATGGC